>NW_017670552.1:343894-561722 GCF_001879085.1 Nicotiana attenuata | reverse complement strand
AAAACAAGGGTTATCACTATCAAGAATAATAGGAGCAGCAGGACGGGTAACAGGTCTGGGTCGGGGAGCCGGGGGAAGGGTAGTAGGTTGGAGACTACTTTCACCAATTTTAGCTTTTCCCTTACCACCAAACATTTTTCTCAAAGAAAATGCCATATTAATTACAATTATGCAAACTAAACACACAAAAATATATTCTTAAAACTTAAGAGTTGGAATGAGTTTACCGAATTGCCAAACAACTTCTTGAAAATTGAAAATCGTTGAAGACTTGAAGACTTGAATACTTCAATTCACCAACTTCACAATTTTTCACGAAATTGCAATAATAAAATAAGAAATTATAGAAGAGAAATTAGATAAAGATTGAGAGAGATTGAGATAGATTGATGAATTGGTGAGTAAAAATGAAAGAATGAGGGGGTATTTATAGTTGAGAATTGGGAAAAAGTGTAATTATATAAAGTTTGGGGTTAAAATAAAGTTTGGGGGCCAAATGGCTATTTTTTAAAGTTCCAAACGGTTGAAAATTAAAGGCCAACGGCTAGATTTTAAAATCTGACCGTTGGTCTTTTTAAAAAAAAATAAATTTTTTTTAAAAAAAAGAGCCGTTGGAGCCTGTTAGGACCGTTAGGCCCGGTTGAACCGGCCCAGGACCGCCTGCCGGTCCCGGGCTTTCTACACCGCCAGGGACCGGCCCACCAGGACCGGCCCGCCGGGACCGTTTAGCCTGTTAAGACCGCGGGCCCGGTCCGGTCCCGGTCCCAGCCCGGCCCACAATACACCATTACCTGGAGAACAAGGGAATACATTTCAAAGTTCAGCAATCAGGCGCCCACCTGGAGAACAAGGGAATACATTTCAAGTTTCAGCAATCAGGCGCCCACCTGGAGAACAAGGGAATACATTTCAAGTTCAGCAATCAGGCGCCCACCTAGAAAATAGGGGAATACATTTCAAGTTCAGCAATCAGGCGCCCACCTGGAGAACAAGGAAATACATTTCAAGTTTAGCAATCTGGAGCCTGCCTGGAGAGTAGAGGCATTTATTTCAAGTTTTTAGCAATCAGGAGCCCGCCTGGAGAACAGAGGCATTTATTTCAAGTTTTAGCAATCAGGAGCCCGCCTGGATAACAGAGGCATATATCTCAAATTTTAGCAGTCAAGCATCACTCGGAGAAACGGCAAAACATCTCCGATCACAATTCAAGGCAACAACAAAAGAATTCCATCGAGAGAATGCAAGTTAACAAGCCAACAAGAACTACAAGAGCAAGTTTGAAGACATAGATAGGACTTTTGTAATTCATAGATCATAGCTTAGTCTAGCTTCTTTTTATTTTGACATGGTGTAATAAGGGGGTTCAGTAAGCAGTAGAAGCAGCAGCAACAGTGAAAGCACAGCTTCATGGTAGTCCCAGATACCAGACATTCCCGAACTACACTGACCTGATTCCTTTTTAGCCAAGGATATGTAGGCAACCTCGGAAGCAGGGTGCGGTCAAACTTTTCAAAAATGCTTTACACGGAGTATTCAAACGGGCAAAAATCGCTCGTATTTGCTCACTTATCTTTGCACGAAAACTCTTCATGTTTCTGAGCAAAGAGGGGCAGCTGTGAGCACGTGATTTTTGCCCTATATGAATTATTCCCATAAATTCAAAACAAAATAATTTCTTTTCAATACTTGCAATTTTGTTGATTTTCGTGGCATTTTGTGTTAATTGTTTGCGGTTGTCTGTGCATTTTTATTTCTTGTTTAATTAATGAAAAACACAAAAAATGTATTGCATTTGCATTTAGGAGCTATTTTCACATTTTTAGGAATAATTAGTAAATTAGTTGTTTTACAAAATGGAAAAATCACAAAAAAAATAGTTTATTTTGCATTTTTTAATTTTAATTGTTGAACTTTGGTAGTCTTCCTTTAATTTGGTTTTAATTAATTGTGTTAATCATAATTTAGAGTTCAATTAATTTAATGTGGTAAGACAATTTGATTTAGGATTTAATTTTTGTTTCATTCTTAGTCTTAAAAGAAATTAGAAAAGATTGAAAAAAATAATGCAAAAGTTTTAGATCAGATTTCGGGCTTTGTTTGAATTCCCCATCTCCCAGCCCAACCATTTTCCCTTCCAATTACCCAAACTCCTGGCCCAAACCAAAAAACCCCTTTTACCCGCCCCAAATTCGCCCCAAACCCGGCACAAAACCCGGTCCAAGCCCCCCTTGTCCTCAAACGACGTTGTTTAGGCTAGAATCAATCAGGACCGTCGAGGTTAATCTAATCCAACGGTCCTGAAGCCCCCATGTCTTAATATAAATATGTCCAAATGACCCCTACCCCCCTCAGGACCCCCTACCCTCTCATCTCCCAGACCTTTCACCGGAAAACCTAACGCCGCCGCCTACCACCGTCTGTCGCTTGCCGGAAATCGCCTCCGCCGGCGGCGATTGGCCAATCACCCCCAAATTTTCACCACTGCTTCTCCTTAACCTCCCCTTTCCAAATCCAAGCCTCATTTCCCTCAAATCCCACCCAATTTTCTCGAATAAGCAAAACCCTAGCCGCCGCCGGCACCAAACCCTACCAAAATCACATCCCTGAACCATCTTCTCTCCCTCAGTCCAAATCCCCACTCATCCTCTTTCAAACACCCCTGGAGCCCTTCGAATTTCCAATCGAAATTGGGTCCATACCGGAGTCTGAGTAAACTTTTTTTCTGGGCCATTAATGGGTCAAAACCCATGCTAATCAACTATTCTATGTAAGAATGAGAGATTGGCATGGAGTTTGACTCATTCTGAGGTCCATCGTTCTGTGCAAGTCACTCCAGTTTCAAGCTTATGAGGTATTTCTCTGTTTCTCTTTATTTCTTTTCTTTTCAATTCGTTCTCTTTTACTCAGTGNGGCTATTTTTTAAAGTTCCAAACGGTTGAAAATTAAAGGCCAACGGCTAGATTTTAAAATCTGACCGTTGGCTATTTTTAAAAAAAAAAAAAAAATTTTTTTTTAAAAAATAGCCGTTGGAGCCCGTTAGGACCGCTAGGCCCGGTTGAACCGGCCCAGGACCGCCTGCCGGTCCCGGGCTTAGCGGTCCCGGTCTCGTGGGCCTCGTGTACAAGACCGGCCCATCACGGGCTTCCTACCCATTAAGGGACCGGCCCACCAGGACCGGCCCGCCGGGACCGTTTAGCCCGTTAGGACCGCGGGCCCGGTCCGGTCCCGGTCCCAGACCGGCCCACATACAGCCTTATGAAAATTCCCACTCCCCTATAACCTTATGTGTGCTGATTTTAAGGTATTCCCTTTTTCCTCTCCTTTTTCAGATTTCCCCTTCTGCACTTACACTCTCTCGTAGTTTCTAAGTTCGGCCCCTCTCTTGTGAGCCGTGCCTTGGGATCTTGAGTTCCCTCTGAACATGGACACTTGAGGGCTGGCCCTTCTACACTGCACTATTGTCATTGTTTGGTAATGTATTTGGGGTATAAGCACTGCCCGGAGTACATGAGGCTCTTAGGGAACTCCGACAGACCCAAATGAGAGAAAGGCTTTTGAAATCAGATATTTGGAGATGGCTTACTTCATACTTCAGATAGGATGTCTGAATCAGGCCCTCCTTGGTTTTAATTTTCAATTTTTGATGTACTTTTTTTCTTTATTCTCTTTGGGCTTTGTAATAAACTTTCGGGGATGTTTAGTGAAAAGGAAAGGGTAACTATGCATGAAAAGGGTAGATAACTTGCCTATAGGAATCTCTAATGTCAGTATTTCTCATGTAGTTACCATGCCTATAAGACTTCTGCACTTTCAAATTGTTACCATTCCTATAAGACTTATGCACTTTCATATAGTTACCATGCCTATAAGACTTATGCATTTTCATGTAGTTACCATGCATATAAGATTTCTGCATCTCATTTAGGTATCATGTCTATAAGAAACTCTGGATTCTCATTTAGATACCATGACTATAGGGATTCTGCACTTTCATGTAGATTTTATGTCTATAGCTTATGCACAAGCACGTATAGAATATGCCTATAGGTCTTTTTCTGATTCTTGCATACCCGCTTTTCACTAGGCAAACTTATCTATAGGCCCTAATAACCAAAAATGTAATCAGATACGTAACGCTTAGATATCATGTTGTAGAATTTCTGAATTCTTCTATGTCTATAATAATGTTTTGAGTTGGCAAACACATAGAAAGCATGCCAATATGGGTTCTAATTCAAATCTAAATCGCCTCATTCGTTTATAAGTTTTAAACTGGCATTACCAATGGCAGAACCTGTGCTCGTTTTTTTACTGGCAACTTTCTTTTTACCTAAATCAATCTGCAATAAGTTTTTCTTCTTTTGTTTCTGAAATCAGTAGATATCATGCATATAAAATTCGTCTATCACTTAGGCAAGCCTCAGGATAAACTTGTAACTGAACCAGATTTTATTAACTACAACCAGCAGGCAGGCCTGATTCGTGCTTCTTATCTAAACTATGTAATAAATCAGTCTGCCACCAATTCCTTTTAATTTTTATTTAGACCTTAAATAGTATGTGTAGGACATGCTAAACTATGTGTTTTCTCTGGTTTAAGGAGGTTTGTCTGAGCCTTATTATTTGTTTATATGGTCTCCCCCAAACTTGCTTTATGTGTTTTGATTGTCGCCATAGTATTTTAACCTTTTGAAACCACAAATAAGCCAATGTCCCCTCCGCTTAGGATTAGTAATCCCAAATACCTCCGGGATTGATAGATTTGGGACGGGTAATAGCATGCAATAAGTAAACGAGACTATTCCGCGCTTTAGTGCCTTAACGGGGTGGGAAAGGGTAGATATGGATATGATGACCACGCGATAACACCACGTGTATAAGTGATTACCAGGTGTTGTGTGGGGTGATCCATATTATTCAGTTTTTCTTTCGTTTCTTTTCACTCCATCTATTTGCAACCTTTATGTGAAAATCCCCTCTTATTTGAAGTCTTATTTGTCTATATGTTATTTGTACCTTAAAGTCACAACAATAGCTTGGCCGAGAACCAAACTAGTGGATTCTGGGGTGCCTAACACCTTCCCCTTGGAATAATTTCAATCCCTTACTCAATCTCTAGTTATTCAAACAAAACCCTTCTTAGTGTCCTAATGCACTTTAATCATTAGGTGGTGACTCTTCACTTCTCTTAAACCCAATTCCCAAAAAGGGAACGAGCTGTCCTCCCAAATTATCATAAACCCGATTTCGCGAGAAAAAGGGGGCATCGACACGTGGGACCTAAGATAATCTGAGTATGCACGCAACAAAGGGGCAGAAAGACTAGGAAACGTAATATCTTATGTTTAAAGAAAGCTGAGAAGGAATGAAAGGTATTATTCGATCAATACTCCAGAGTTAGTTACGTTATGAATGCACTTAAGAGTTCAGAGTATTACCATGTAGAATGTATGTTGACAATCATACAACCATAGAATATTCTGGTATAAGTTAAATGAACGAATTGAGCCCGGGTCATAGACAAAGGATCGAATCGTTAGAAGATCGAATCATGGATATTCTATAGCGTCCTTGAAGAGCTAAAGTAATAACAAAAACCATGAGCCACATATCGGAAGATAGCTTAAGCCTATATAAAGGTTGATCAGAGGAAGAGGAAACTAAAAAATTACATGACCCAAGTAAATTAGGAGTTTTATTATTGGACTCATGAAATTATGGACATCGTGATTGAGAACATTGTAGGGTCAACCTTAATATCTGAGATCTAAAAGGGATAGTACAACAACCATAGTCTATAACCGCTCTATGATAAAGCCAGGTAGAAATGTAACAGCCTTATAAGAAGTCAGTATGAAGCTCCCACCGGATTGTAGTATTGTAATAGAGCTTCAAGTTGTGATGTGAATCATACCTGTGTGGAAGGGACATTATTAAAGAGATAAGAAGATATGATGAGAAATTTTAAGATAAGTAAAGTAATGGTGGACAACGTACTAGATACTCAAATGTAGAAGGTTGGAATAATCCTCGATTCAAATAGAAGGCTACAAGTGCAGGGACTCAATATCCAGGAATGATAGCGGCATCGATAGTGGCATGTCTTCCGGCCTATGGTTTCTAGGTATCGAGAAGCCTGATTAAGAGAGTAAAGAAGTGTTAGAGACGATGTGATATCTCGCTTGATGTTCCAGAATGATATAAGGAAATCTATGATGCAAGTAAGTTGAAAGGTTGCGAGTAATACAAATAGATATGTGTAGGTCGCAAGCTATTGTATGGTAGAGCGACAAGGTTTTAATAAGGCGTGAGTAAGGATAAGGAAAGGCGTGTAAGAAGGTAACGAAAATGTATGTCCTCAGGATTAAGCCCATGAAAAGAAGAATAGCTGATGGTTTCTCATTAGTTATTGAAATCTCAGTATAATGTGAATAAACTCAAAGGAGTCTAAGACCAATAGCATTTAGCAAAGATGGAATGCTGCCCTAGTAGTAGAATAAGGGTGTATGTGATGGGTAAAGGATGACATTTGGGCCTTCGATTGAGTAGTAATTTGAAAAAAAAAACAAAGGGGATTTCACGGAGAGCACAGGATTAAAATATCCACGTAAGGTGAATCACATTGGGATGCTATGAAATACGGTTATGGAAGTATAGTATCGCCCCCTGGGTGGATCAGGAAAACCACTTCCAGTGTTCCTTGATGCGACGTGAACCCTAGCCGCGGTGTTACATAAAAGATCAAGTTATCAGTGGTAGATTATAAATTAATATTAAGGTGAATCCACAATGGATGGATAAAAGTCATAAAGTATGAGATGTGATTAGGCCGTCATTCGTAAGATGAACAGTAATAAGGAAGCATTAAAGGACTTAGACTTATACATATATGATAAGCAGTGAAAGAGTAAGCTGGAAATTGGTAGCAGACCTCAGTAACGATGAATCGAGGTAAGAGTTATGGTATAGTATGACCTACCTAGATGTAGTAAAGTCATACGGAAAAATAACCGGGTCTATGAGATAAGATATAGCAATATTTATACGTTCATGTAAGTACCGAGTGAAGAACTTTTGTATACCTATAAATTCCCAAAGAGACATCTTATCAAGCTCTTTATATGCTTATAATGTGAAGCCTAGAGATTGGCTAAAGGATAGGAAAAAAGGATAGAAGAGTCGCATAGTCGTACATACAAGGTCAGAGTCATACAGGCTACATGTGGAAGGCAGCAACAGTTACGAGGTTGGAAGGATTCCGACCATAGGCCATGGTTTGAGAAAGAGGCCTAAAGCGGGTAATGCCCTGGCCTTTGGATTTATTCACAGAACAGTCGCCTAGATGGCAAGGAGAGTACTAAAGTAATTGGAAGACATAGGTTATGAAAATGATAAGTGCACCAATCAACATTCGAGGACGAATGTTCCAAAAGGGGAATGATGTTACACCCCATGTTTTCGTACATGAAAGTACACCATGAGTAAATTGATATAAGCTCGGGTATGAGATTATCTTGAGGTTAACGTATTTATGATATTTATAACAAGCGATAAGTAAGTGCCGTGAAGGATAAAGGGTAAACGAATTAAAGAAAATGAGTTTTGTTGAAGGTTGTCAATTTGGGATAAAATACGATCCGAGCCATAATAGCCGGTATTTATGGACTAGTTCTATACAAGGTACGCTATGAACACGATAGTAGGGTATGTAAAGTGTATTAAAAGTGAGTAGTATTTTAAGTAAGTTGAGATAGTTCTTAATTATGTGGGTAATTGGTTAATCATTGGGTAATGGGATATTAACCTAATTAATTAAATATTACTACATAAAGATTAAACCCCCCAACAAGGGAATTACGCTGCAGCCCCCAAACCTTATGACTCTTAAGTCATTGTAGAGTAGGTGGCAAGATTTAAATCATTTGGATTATGTGGTGGATAGATAAAATATATCTCTAACTTCGATAAAACCATGGATAAAACATATCTCTAACTTAAGAGACATGGATGGATAAGAAACATGAATCACAACTCATTCTTATAGGCATCTGATGAGGATTCAACGTAAATGTTGTATGTTACAACCGAAAGTCAGAGCAACGCCCAAGACCTTCAACAATCTAAATTAACGTGAGATTTTGCAATTTTTAAGGAGTACGGTGTAATCTTTCTCAAGAGAACCGACTCAGGTATGTGTCCCTCCTTTCTTTTGGCATGATCGATACGATATAAATGAAATGAGAAAATGCACAACTTCGATAAATGACTCTATTTATAGGAGTATTAGAGGTGCCTATGTTCTTGAATTCCCATGTATCTTATTATCACATCTTCTATTCATGGGTCTCAGAAAAATACATAGTTGATAAAGTTTATTTGAAAAGTATATTGATCTTATTAACATATTGTTACGCATTTCATTCATTTATACATGTACATTGACCCATGACCAGATGGTATTATATATGCGTATATATGTATACTATATGTATATGGAATATAGGAAAAGGTTACGACGTTATATACATACCACCACCTGATCAGCTGGTATAAGATGATGATTTACGCACAGTGGCCAAAATGATATGATGGGATGCCCTCAGAGGCTTGATGATGTTCGCATATACCCATGCATGGTACCATTTTTATACGCATATGCATGACATATTAATGTTTGATTCACAGAGCTATTCAGATATGCATGTTGAGTCTTTTACTCCATGTTTCTCTCATGTCTATTGTTTACTGATTTTTATTCCTTACATACTCGGTACATTATTTGTACTGGCGTCCCTTTTGCTTGGGGATGCCGCTTTTCATGCCCGAAGGTCCCGATTGACAGGTCGAGAGTCCTCCGAGTAGGCTATCAGCTCGGCAGAAGATGTTGGTGCGCTCCATTTGCTCCAGAGTTGCTTATTTGGTCAGTATGATTTAGACATGTATTGATTAGTATGTCGGGGCCCTGTCCCGGCCTTATGACATTTATGTACTCTTAGAGGCTTGTAGACATATGTCATGTATATGAAAGATTGTATGGCCTTGTCGGCCTATGTTCAATATACGAGTGATTATTTTGGCGTTATAGGCCCGTATGTCACGTGTATAAGTTTTTATATCAGGTTGGGTCATCCTATATTGAGTATTCAATTATGTTTATTCTGGTTAGCCCATGACGGCCCGTTTTCCAATGAGAGCACGATAAGAAAGATATGTATGTTGGTACTCGGTTGAGTAAGGTACCGGGTGTCCATTGCGGCCCATAAGGTTGGGTCATGACATGTAATGCCTTTTGTTGAATGGATTTGCTCCTCCAACTGATGGAATTCGATGATCAAAAGCACCTATGTGAGGTGGCAAGGTACTAGGCACAGCAAATATGTAAGCATATTGGTCAATTAAGCCAGCTAGTTTAGGAGCAATGGAATCACCTTGTGTACCTTGAATATTATGGCAGTAAGTTCATCCATCTTTACTAGTGGCTACAGTTAGCATAAAAAACTGAGTACTGTCCCCCTCAATCTTATTAACAGCCTTTGCCTTAGTTGACTTCAATTGATTAGTTACTCCCTTTAGAACATGCTTCTCACCTTGATACATGAACTCAATAGTTCTATTCCTGAAGTCAAGCAATATCCTACCCAATGTATTCAACCACTGAACACCCAATAAAATATCCACATTAACCAAAGGAAATAATAAGAAGTCAGAGCTAAATGTAGTACCTTGCAGAAGCCATTGGAGATTCATGCAAACTGAAGCTACCTACACCTTCCTTCCATTGACTACATTGACAGATTGAGCCATGATACTGCTGGCTTTGCATCCTAGGTTCTTGGCCATATCGTGGTCAATGAAATTGTGGGTGCTTCCTGTATTAATAAGGACCTGTAGAGGCCTTTTTTCATGGTAACCGGGTACCTTGATAGTCTGATAACCTATTACACTAGTGAAAGCCTGCAACTATATTGTCATGAGTTCATCCAGTTCTTCCACAACTTCCTACAATGAATCCTCAATGGTTTCATCTACACCTGTATCACCATCCACAACATCCACCTTATAAATTTGTCTATTGGAATTTTTATGCCTGCAACATACTTATCATCACAAAAGAAACAAAGAACCTTAGCTCTTTTTTCGTCCATTTATGCAGTAATCAACCTTCTTCCTGGGATCTTATTAGGCCTAACCTACTATGAATCATTTGGTTTCCTGAATGTGGGTTGGGATGTGTTTGGTTTCTAGAAATTATGAGGTTTGTAGTGGTTTGGAGTGGGTAACAGGTCTTTTTGGGATGGTCTATGTACAAGTTTCAATCCCAGGTTTTGGCTGGAGCTTCAAACACCTATTCTCGTAGCCTTGTAATTTTATAGGCTTGCATTAAGGTCCTTGGAGCTTGCACCTTTATTGCGTTATTGAGTTAAGGTTTCAACTCTCCTAGAAAACAACTGATAGTGTTCTCCTTAGAGAGGTTCACACTAGTTAGCAACCTATCAAATTCAACTTGATACTCCTTCACACTACCAGTCTGCACTAGACTTTTGAGAGACTCCATATGATCTTCAAATTCTTCCCCAAACCTTTCATTCAAAGCTATTACATACTCAGGCCAAGTAGGGTCAACTACTGATTTCCTAGCCAAGTAATTGTCTCACCTTCCAAATGAATTGAAGTTACCTTGACTCTTTGATCAAAAGAGACTTCATCCATAGCAAAGAATTAATCCACCTTATACAGCCATGTCTTTAGATCATGTCAAGAAAATTTAGGAAATTACAACCTAGAGTACCCAGTGAAGAAATTACCCGTAGTTGGTCAATTAACATGATTGTCTCTGACTCTCCTTTCAGGTTCGGCATCAACATAGCAATTTGTGCTCTCTGTTGAATATTTAGCCCTAAATATTTCAGTTCCATTTCCCTTTCTACCGAAGTTAATGATAGTATCTCGCATCTCCATCAATTCCTTATCAGCTACTAGATTTCGCTAATTCATATTAGTCATCCCTTCCATATCTTTCTGTAATTGCAATTGAATCTAAACAAGTTTTTACCCATTTCATCAGATTGCTGGTCTCGACTTCTATTTCTGGTCACAATTTTGTTGTTTTTTGTCATGATTTAGAGCCAAAGATCAAGCAGCTCTAATACCAATTGACGCACATAGTGCAGTCGAATATGAATAGCTCTAAGAAATAATGAATTTCGAAGAACAGTAAAGCTAGATCAGGGTAGCAACCAAGATATTAGCTAAGAGAGGAACAATCTATAGGAGAAGAAGAGTATTATTTTCATGAATTAAATCCAAACGTGTAAAATGAGATCAATATATGTAGCTTGATTTGATTCTTTCCCTTTTACTCCACGTAACTAACTTTCTAACTGTAACTAACTTCCGAACTGCATCCAACTAACTTCCGAAATCTTCCAATAATTGATTACCACATCAGCTCATCTTAGCTAAGTACTACAAAATGAAGATAATTACATTCATTACTACTAAACATTTCAACAATTGGTCTATTGGTTAGATAAATTAGATTGTTCCAATTTACTGGGAGATCCGCGTTCGAATCCCCGGTAAATTTTCAACATCTCACTTTTTAGATAGACTCAAGAACGACTAAAAAAAATTAGGCAAGCAGGAGAAATGGATCTTGCGATCTTGGAGGAGCGAAATAGATGATTGACCAGCATCGCTAAGAACCGAGTAACGTCAAGTGGTGTCACTTACTTAATTTTATATATTAGATACGTTTCACATACTATCAATCACAAAAATATTTAGTAAAACTTCCCGACAAAATAGTGTCATGTGACACCGCTTCGGCCTATGTGCATCCGCCCATGATAAGACGGAGCAAATCACACAGGATAGTTGTATTTGTTTCAAAAAAAATAATGCAAAGAAAAGTAGAAAAATTTCAGAATTTTCAATGTATGAAAAATGAGGTCAAGCCTCTAAATTTATATACAATGAAAGGGTGAGATGGAGAGGTGAAATGCAAAAAGTGACTCTTCCAATTTCCATTTACACCTTCAATAATCCCCAACATGACTAGGGATTGGCCATATAAACATGCAAGAAATTATTTGATTCGCAAGTAAGGATTAATCACATCTAGATAAGTTGGTTTTCCTTTGAACTTTATGTAGTGATCATATGTCGGATATACTCGGTCAATCAGTAGATTTATTATTTTTCAACAGTCGAACTTTGGTACATAACTAGACAACTATAAGTAACAAATCAACCCTTAAACGTCTTTGATTCTCATTAGTGTGTTTGTTTCAGCTATGAACACCGCCCGTTTTCATAAGTGCATAGAGAATTGGCCTTACAAAATTCTCCTTGAAGAGGCTTACACTTCATACTTACATAGGTGATTCCTAAACATGTCATCCAGTAGATACACTATTTGATAATTTCCGTATCAAACTTCGAAACCATTAAAAAAACCTTAATGCTTTATCGTTGGTACTGAATATGGTTTAATCACGAGAATGAACCAAAATTTTATTTGGAAATGTTGGAACATCATTAATGACTTTGTTTGATCTCTTTGAACCAAGATCATGGAGTCTTGAGTCTTCTATGTAGAGTTACCGCCACATCAACTTGTCTGCGGCCATAGTCCCATTTTCCTCTATGATCACTCAACTACCTATATAGTTTGGCCTTTTATAAGTGGATTCTACACATTATAGCTTGACTTCAAGTAGCCAATTATGATATTTCCCCTAAAGATAGTTATCTAGCGATTTTATGTCTTCATCATATACGACGCGATATCCTGTTATACATAACGCTCCCAATCCTTCCTATTGCCATTTGACTATCTCAATGTATACGTATAGGGTCCAACATTTTAGGCTAAGATGGAATAATTTTCAAGAAAGTTTGCAGCCACTCAGCTTCTTCATCGGCTTTGTCTAAGGCTATAAGCTCAGCCTTCATTGTAGAGCGAGCCATGCACGTTTATTTGGAAAATTTTCAAGACACTACCTCTTAACCAATAGTAAAGATATTATTCACATATGTATTTAGGCTCAATTTGTCTAATGATCTAATTTGCATCATTATACCCCTCAATAACCGCGGGATACTTATTATAGTACAAAGCATAATTTTGAGTATATTTCAAATAAATCAAGACTTGTTTCATTATAATAATAGTTCAATGTAAATTTTGTTATGTCATTGACTCATACGTTTCGACTTTCTATTGCATATCCGGTTATATATTATTTTAATATAGTAATATTATATTATAATAATAGCTTAAATATTTGATATCAGTTATGGTCACAACCTTTTAATATATACATGTTTTGCAACCACTTCGACTTTTTCTAACATTTGTATGTCATTTATTCTTATTCTATAATGGAATACAAGTCTATATGATATGCAAATAGACCTCATTCATCAAACAAATCCAACTTGTTGTGATATTTTGTTCTTTTCAATAGTTAGTTCACCACATTATAGACTAATACATTAATACATCCGTTCATGAATGGTCATGTGTATAAAAAAAATGTACAGGCGCATTGTCTTTCAATGAATAATCACAACCTTCCAACTGACACACTTTCATAAAAGAACTAAATGTATATAAATGTTCAACAACAATACAATCTTTCTGGAAAGGCACGTGAACAACTTTCGAATTGGTAGTTTCATCAACTAGTCATCACTAAAACCGATCAAGTAATGAATTCACCAACTACCATATCCATATACATTAAGGATTCGTGTCTTCCAAAAGTCATATCATATTTTTCTTCTAAATAATATAGAGATTATTTCAAACATTAAATTTTGTCATGCATAAGCTAAACGCCTCATATTTCAAATATTTGATGTGCCTTTCTGTTATTAATTATCAACATATAAACAAAAAATGACTACATGATTTGGAGTATTGTTAATGTAAACACATTTGTTTACACTCATCAATTTGAAATAATTTTATTAAATTTACATGCCATTTTTTGGATGCTTATTTTAGTCTGAAGTGATTTAACAAGTCTACATGCCTTCTTTTCTTTTTGCTAGAAATCACAAATCTTTTGGGTTGTTCCATATATATTTCTTCCAGATCTCCATTTAATAAGGCTTTTTCACATCCATTTGATGAATTTCAAGACCATACATTGTAGCCAATGCTATTAACATTCATATGTATGTAATTATTGTAACCGGCGAGTATGACCCAAAATTGTCAAGGCAGTCTTGTTTTTGTACCTTTTGACAACAAGTCTTGTCTTATTCATGTCAATAGTTCCATCATATTTTATTTTCCTCTTGAAAATGCATTTGGAGCCCAATGGCTTGTTCTCCAGAGAAAGATCAACTAACTCTCTAGTATGATTATTTAATATGGATTCTATTTCACCATTGACTGCCTTATCGCACAGTTTGCTTTGGATAACTTTGTTGCCTTATAAAGTTCGCAGACTCTTTTTCTTGCTACAACTTCTTTCTTCCTTTATCGTATACTATTCTTTTTGGACCTCCTCCCCGCACTATATCACTTTGTAAATAGATTTGCATAATCATTCTCTGATTGCTGAAATATTCTTGTACTTATGGTAGATTTCTTACTTTATAAATTTGAGCTCTTATTTAGATAAGCCAACAGAATATGAAGATCCTTTTCCTTTGACTTTGAATTTTGATTTTTGTCTTCAATAGGAAAATCTCAAAGTCTATTTATTATCTCCACAACTATGAAAATAATTTTCTTTTTCTCCTTACTTCATCTTGGTACTCCATCTACCACACTTTTCATTGTATCTCAAAATATATTCCTTTCTTGTTCTTTGTAGTCTAACTTGAGAAACCTTCATTGAATCTGCAAGTACTTGCCTTGCCTTGTATGATCGTGATTTTCCATGGTAATGTAGTACAGTTTGAATTTTCATTTACTCCTTTCTACAACTTGCATATGATCGATACTTTCCATATCTTCTTTTCTTCTTTTTCTCTATTGAATTAACCTGTATAGATTGTAAATTTATCACAAGTAAATATGTTTTGATTAAAGTTTATATTGGTTTCGTATCATCAAAATTAATATGTGAAACCTTGGCGCTAACAGGATGCCAATAAATTAAGCCAAGTGGTTTGTCTCATGTAGGGGTGGCAAACGGGCGGGTCGGGTCGGGTCGAATATGGGCGGGTTGAAAATGGTAATGTAAAAAGGATATATTATCTGATCCGACACATATTTAATACGGATAAAAACTAAATTAACCGGCGGATAATATGGATATCTAAACTATCCGTGCCTTCTTAAATATAATCACTTTGGGGGAACTCCTAGTCTCCCAAATTTGAGGAACCCTAATTTGAGTCTTTACAAATGTAAAAAGTTAAACTCATTAGATATCCATTGCTATCCAATTATTATCCATTTTGTAAGTCGATAATATGGTTCTTATCCATATTTGACCCGTTTTTAAAAAATTTATTACCTTAATATGGGTAAATAACAATTTTTTTTTATCCATTTTACCAATAGCTAGTCTCCTGTAATGACTAGCGAAACTTTTTTTTTTTCCTATTTGCATTAACTCTAAGATAATGATTGAATCAATCATCTACCTAATTTTGATCTCAGTAAAGCTTAATTCCAATTCATGAAAGAAATAAAGAAGAATCTTATTTCTAGTTAATCTTCTACTCGCTATCTTTCCCTGCGTTGCATTTCTGTGTTTAATGGATTGTAAAGTAACGTTAAACACAATGTGTATGGGTAAAATGGGGGAAAAATTTACCCCCGATTTTCCTTTGAGAAGCAAGGAACAACGTTACTTGTGACTAGCTCGAGTAAGGCCGAGGGTGCCCGCAGAACGGAATCAGGAACGGACAGTTGTCACGTCGGGAATCGAGCATGGCCAAACCCGGAAAGATTCCAGCTCGAGCAATACGAAGAATCAAGGGTAGAGGAAGAAACTGTTAAAAAAGACAAACGGAGAGCCGAAATATCCGCTATCGGTAGGTTGTTACGGCGAGGATCACGCTCGATGTTGCTCCCAAACGCACACGCAAGTATACGTGGTCGACAAGTAATATAGGATAGTAAGTCCAGATATCGTACCCACAGGGACTTGTGATTAACTATCAACCAAATTAAACCAAACAATTAATATATTCAAGCGAATCATAAAGTATGAATATTTAACTAAAATTAATCTAAAGTAGTAAACTAAGAGATTAAACAAAACAAGTTGGTGAATTATGGAGACGAATTCAATGTGAGTGAATATTTTAGAGCTATGGGTTAGCTAACAATACCGTTGAGTTTTCCACCTAAATCGTCTAATTAATTTATCTGGTTTATTGATTGACAGGGTTAATATTGCTCGTAGCCTTCTCCCGAAGTACAACTCGCCTATTCAAGCTAACCTAACGCCTATATTCCTATGGAATTAGGATTAACAAGAACGCATTTATAATTCCCGTATAATAACCAAGCAAGGCGATTAGGTATATTCCTATCCTAACCGCAAATCCGCTCCCCCTAAGAGTTAAGATCTTGCTCTACTCAATCTTATATGCAATCTAGAATTCCCTCTCCCGAGTTCAATCCTAGATTCGTAGATAGTATTCAATTGGTGATCAAGCAATCAAAAAATTACGTGCAAGATTGAATAAATAAACCAATATGATAAAATAATAAGAACAATTCAAGCTTCAAACCACAACGTTCATGTAGCACCCAAAACTCTAGAACTAATAAACTATGAAACTAAAGGAAGAGAAGAGAAGAAAAACTAGTTAGAAGCCTCCTCCAAGCGTGGTGTGTGTTCCCCCACGTGAATTCTCCTGCAAAATATGTTAGATATCACCAAAGTGGCGTCCTCCTCCGTCAAAAATTACTCTAAAAACGTTCTCTCATGTATATATACCAAGTAGGGTTGGGCCCAAACAACTATGCCTTCTCCAATGTGAAAAAGGACACTTTTCCCGGGTGACTAGCGCGAGTTCGCGCGTGACTTCGCGCATCATTCTGCCTCAGCTCCCTAACATGCGCGAACTACCGCGCGACTGCGCGCGTTCTTCGTGCGTTTTTCACCGTGTTCCGTTCCAAACTGGAAAAAACATAAAACATGAAAGTTATATCCCTTTGAGTTAGCTTTCCAACCATGTATTGTGGAGCCAAAATGGAGTTCTGAGAAAAACGTTATATCTATTTTACTAGACAGTGCGAAATCTGCCTACTGAAGTCTTCGTTTGCTCTAACTATCATCCGTTGACCCCCCAACATGATCCCGACTTAATTTCTTGAACTTTTACTCAGACTTCAAAGCTCCAAATCACTTGAATTCATTCCATAACATCTACATAGCTCGAAATCACTCCTACAAGGCATAAAACACACAAATTGTGCAAAACACTAGCGATTAAAGCTCAAACTCAATTAAAGTGCAGTAAATTAGAGTGTAATAATCGGCTAAAATACGTAATTATAGCCTATCATCAACACCCGACACTTAAACGTTGCTCGTCCTCGAGCAATCAAACTACATCAAACTACACTTTATAAAGACACGACCTATTTAAGCAATTCTCCTAACTTATCACACCAAGAATATTTAAAATAGACTTAGAATAAGAGTGTAACATCTTCACCTCAAGATTTGACTCACAAGTACCACGCATTATTCACAACTCACCCACTTACTCTAACATAGAGGTCAATGACATTACCTTTCCTTCATGAATCAAGTGCCCTCACACAACCAACGAGAGTAGTCCCGCACAATAAAATTTAAGAACACTCAGGAACTCAAGATAGAAAGAATTCACTCACTATCACAAATAACATTCATATGCCACAAAAGATGCACCATAGGCTTGCCCGTAG
This sequence comes from Nicotiana attenuata, assembly GCF_001879085.1. Classification (NCBI taxonomy): domain Eukaryota; kingdom Viridiplantae; phylum Streptophyta; class Magnoliopsida; order Solanales; family Solanaceae; genus Nicotiana; species Nicotiana attenuata. The sequence goes on along the minus strand of NW_017670552.1, from coordinate 543,844 downwards.
TGTACCACTCTACTAATCGAGCTCATTCAGTCTAGGATCAAGTAGGACATTATTTGGTTGTAATGTAGGCTGAGGGACGTGTAGGATACATTTAGATATAAGAGTGACTACACCTCCCTAAGCATTTTAATACATATACTTTAACATTCAAAACTCCATACTTATGTCAAACCATAACTCCACCTTCACATCAATATATATTAACTCCCCACTTCTTTAAGCACAATTACATCAAGAGTCACCACTATCAAATATTTTCACACCAATACAACTATCTTTTTTTTCTTTTTCTTTTTTAATTCAAGTGGCTCTTACTTTTTTCAAAATAGTGCACCTTTCTCCTTATTTCATTAGTTCCACTCAAAAGCCAAACGAACCACCCCACACTTTAACTTTTACAAAGTTCATAACAATTCAAGTGCTCATGAGAGGTGAAAATGTTCAAATAGATGGTTAATTCAAACAAATGAGTAAGGCTTGTAATGTGGTTGCCAAAGAAACAGGATTACAGGCTCAAAGGGGTTAACTATGATACATAACAATTAGGCGGGTAAAATATTGATATGGCTCAACAAAGAAACGCCTATATCACTTCCAAGACTGAACAAATCTACTATTTCGCTTTGCAAACACACGGGGCAAGTTCTAGACATCGAATGTAATGCACAGAATAACACAAGACCTTACACACACACGGCACATAACTTACTCAGGATTGGACTCATCAAGACACTGTAGTCAAAGAAGTTAAGCAAAGTTAAGATCATACAATTTAAGGTACTTATACAAGAGTCAAAAATTGAACCTAAGCGTCACAACTAAAGTACTCACTATTCTCAAGGCATGATAAAGTTAGAAGATATTGATTCAATTCAATTCACATCACCATGGCTTCTCTCCGAAAAAAAATAAAACTACCTACACCCGGTTCAAACAAAACCCTTGGAATAGAACCGCGGCACAAAGAAAAACCAAGGGGGAATTGCTACACTATCTACAAAGAAAATCTTTTTGTCCTTTCTCTTTAGACTTACATCCCTCAAGAAAACTGTCTAGGAGATCCATCGTCGGGAAAAGTCTATTTTTTTTTATTCAATTAAACTAACACAACTAAAATAGCATAGAAAGTCACTCAGACAATCCCCTCACCCCACACTTAAAATTGTGCAATGTCCTCAATGCACACTAAAAATAACAAGAGGGTAAAAGAAACTCCCTGGTAGGCCAAACGCCGAAGAATTAGCAGCTCACGGGATACTCAGACTTCTCCCTAGTATGATCCCTTGTGCGGGTACCTCACACTTAGTTTCAACCACCTGCTCGCTTTTGCACATGCCTCTTGGCTTTGATTCCATGTTCCTACTCCTACAAAACACTAAAATAATACTACAAAAAAAAATATTACACAATAAAACAAAATAACAAGAAAAGAAAAAAAAATTTGGGTTGCCTCCCAGCAAGCGCTTGATTTAACGTCGCGGCACGACGCCATCACTTTCACCACTTTTCCTTCCACTTTGAGGATATAAATTGCGCCCCCAATTTTTCATCAACTTTTGTATCACGTTCCTGGGTCGGTGGTGTAAAAATAAAGAAACCAAGGAATAGGTATCGCATCTTGCACTTCTTGGCCTTTAAGTGAGGAATGTCGTTTTGTCTCCTTGATGTCGCAAATTTTAGAATATAAACACTTTGTTCCCCATCCATTGACTCCTCTATATGCTCGAATGGATCAATTCCCAAGTCACCAACCAAACATAATGTTGAAAAGTGTTTAGAATGAGGTCCAATACGCTCTAACTCCAAAATTGCATTATTTTTGACATCCTCAATTTTGAGCTCTTCGTCAACCTTGGCAACATCAACAAAAGCATGATCTAATGATTGGTATTCTCGTTTTAGCTCCTCAATTTGGCCTAGAAGATCTTTTTCAGCTTCACACAACTCATCACTAAATTGTTGGGCGTTACACGCATCAGCCTTTGCACTCAATTGAGCCTCCAAGTCGTGAATAGAACTTCCAAATTGATCGATCTCTTGTCCTAGTTCAGCTCTTCCTTCTATAAATTGTTGCATCTCATTCATAATTTTCTCACGGAAACCTCCATATTCCTCTAATAATTTCCCGTGCCTATCAAGAATGCGAACATCGTGTTCTACATCATCCAATTCGTTACTCCTGTCAAACTCACAAGAATTATTAGAATCAACATATGAAGGGATTGGAGTAGGATAACAACACTTAGGACAATTATTCCAATTTCCATCACAAATAGTACATGATGGAGATGGTGCACATAACTCGGTATTTGGAATATTTTACAATATTGCCACAAGTGGGGTCCTTTACAATATGGACTAGGATCACAAAAATAAGAATACTTACTATCCCACCACTTTTCGTTCAAAGATGCCATGTAAAAAAAAATAAAAATATAATACTAACTACACTAGACAAAAATTAAAAACTTAAATAGATAAAAAGTAAAAATCTAATGTAGTAAAATAATTAATTTCTAAGTCCCCGGCAACGGCGCCAAAAAGTTGTTGCTCCCAAACGACACGCAAGTATACGTGGTCGACAAGTAATATAGGATTGTAAGTCCAGATATCGTACCCACCGGGACTTGTGATTAACTATCAACCAAATTAAACCAAACAATTAATCTATTCAAGCGAATCCTAAAGTATGAATATTTAACTAAAATTAATCTAAAGTAGTAAACTAAGAGATTAAAGAAAACAAGTTGGTAAATTATAGAGATGAATTCAATGTGAGTGAATATTCTAGAGCTATGGGTTAGCAAACAATCCCGTTGAGTTTTCCACCTAAATCGTCTAATTAATTTATCTGGTTTATTGATTGACAAGGTTAATATTGCTCGTAGCCTTCTCCCGAAGTACAACTCGCCTATTCAAGCTAACCTAACGCCTATATTCCTATGGAATTAGGATTAACAGGAACGCATTTATAATTCCCGTATAATAACCAAGCAAGGCGATTAGGTATATTCCTATCCTAACCGCAAATCCGCTCCCCCTAAGAGTTAAGATCTTGCTCTACTCAATCTTATATGCAATCTAGAATTCCCTCTCCCGAGTTCAATCCTAGATTCGTAGATAGTATTCAATTGGTGATCAAGCAATCAAGTAATTACGCGCAAGATTGAATAAATAAACCAATATGATAAAATAATAAGAACAATTCAAGCTTCAAACCACAACGTTCATGTAGCACCCAAAACTCTAGAACTAATAAACTATGAAACTAAAGGAAGAGAAGAGAAGAAAAACTAGATAGAAGCCTCCTCCAAGCGTGGTGTGTGTTCCCCCATGTGAATTCTCCTCCAAAATATGTTAGATATCACCAAAGTGGCGTCCTCCTCCTTCAAAAATTACTCTAAAAACGTTCTCTCATGTATATATACCAAGTAGGGTTGGGCCCAAATAATTATACCTTCTCCAACGTGAAAAAGGATACTTTTCCCGGGTGACTAGCACGAGCTCGCGCATGACTTCGCGCATCATTCTGCCTCAGCTCCCTAACATGCGCGAACTACCGCGCGACTACGCGCGTTCTTCGCGCGTTTTTCACCGTGTTCCGTTCCGAACTGGAAAAACGTAAAACATGAAAGTTGTATTGCTTTGAGTTAGCTTTCCAACCATGTATTGTGGAGCCAAAATGGAGTTCTGAGAAAAAAGTTATATCTATTTTGCTAGACAGTGCGAAATCTGCCTACTGAAGTCTTCGTTTGCTCTAACTATCATCCATTGACCCCCCAACCTGATCCCGGCTTAATTCCTTGAACTTTTACTCATACTTCAAAGCTCCAAATCACTTGAATTCATTCCATAACATCTACATAGCTCGAAATCACTCCTACCAGGCATAAAATACACAGTTAGTGCAAAACACTAGCGATTAAAGCTCAAACTCAATTAAAGTGCAGTAAATTAGAGTGTAATAATCGACTAAAATACGTAATTATAGCCTATCATCACTCGATATTGGCTTTAGATTGTGTTTTCGTGAAAGAAAAGGAAGGAAAGAATTTTTACATTATTTAGACTTGTATTAGGGTTAAAATTCCCCTACACATGGAAATTTTGCAAAGTAAAATAGAAATAAATTATGGGATCAGTTATATTATTTGGCAAGTGATTTGGACTTACCTTGGCTTGTAGGAGGGGACTTTATTGTAATTCTACATGAAGATGAGAAGATAGGAGGATTGCTAGTACATCCTCCTGAATGTGAGGACTTTGCATTTTGTGTAAACTCATGTGGATTGTTTGATTAAGGGTACAAAGGGAGCCCATTTACATGGTGGAACGGGAGGTCCAATGCTGAGTGCATATTCAAGAGGTTGGATATGATCTTTGTGAACATGTCATTTCGGAGCATGTTGACAACAATTGAAGTGGAACACTTAATCAGAACTGGATCAGATCATGCACCATTGTTGATGACATGTGGAGAGTAGACCTCATGTTTTGTCAAGCCATTTAGATTTTTGAATTTTCGGACAAAATATGCTACATTTGTGGAGGTGGTAAGGCAGAATTGGGAAGCTGACTTCATTGGAGATTAATTTCTCATATTCAAGCACAAGCTTAAGAAGGTGAAGGTAGCTTTGTCTAAATAGAGTAAGGACACCTTTCGAGATATGTTAAAGTAGTTAGCTATATTGGAGGACATTGTTAAAGTGAAGGAGAAGCTGTTTCACGAGGAACCTACAATTGAGAACAGGATAGTACTTCAAAAAGATCAATCAGAATTGAAAAAGTATTTGAGTATAGAGGAGCAATACTGGAAGTAAAAAGTTGAAATGACATGGTTTGTTGAGGGTGATAGGAATACTAGTTTTCTCCACAATCATGTTAATGGTAAGAGAAAGAAATTACAATTGAAGAGGATTCAAAATGGAAATAGAGCATGGCTAGAAGATCAAGAGCAAATGGCTAATGCTGCTGTTGAATTCTACCAAGAGCACTTCACTAATGAATAGGATTATCATGATCTTTCAATGCTAGAAAATGTACCTTCAATAGTAACTGTGGAGAAGAATTTGGAACTGTGCAGGTTCCCAACTCTAGAAGAAGTCAAGGCTGCTGTTTTTGAGCTAAGTGGAGATATTGCCAGTGGTCCCGAAGGATTTACTGGACTGTTTTATCAAGCATGCTGGGACACAATTGGCTATGACATACAAAACATGATACTTTTTTCTATGGAGGTTTTGCATTGCCTAAGTCCATCACTCATACTAATTTGGTATTGCTGCTAAAGAAGCCTAGAGTGGAGTGTTTCTCATAATTGAGACCTATAAGTCTGAGAAATTTCATCAACAAGGTAGTGTCAAGAGTTATTCATGATAGATTGGTGAAAATCCTGCCTTCATTAATATCACCAAAGTAGTCTGGCTTTCTGGAAGGAAGGAGTATTTTTGAGAATATCCTACATACACAAGAGATTGTTACTAACATTAGCAAGAGAGGTAAGCCTGCCCATGTTGTCATTAAACTTGATATGGGAACGGCTTATGACAGGGTGTCATGGAAATACTTGTTACTTGTTCTAGGGAGAATGGGCTTTGCAGAATATTTTATCATCATGGTGTGGAATTTGGTAGCTAACAATTGGTATTCTGTGTTGGTGAATGGAAATCTTCAGATTGTTTCAAGTCTACAATGGGAGTAAAGAAAGATGATCCTATATCACCTACCTTATTCATTCTCTTAGCTGAGGTCCCGTTCAGATCATTGAATAAGCTCTTTGAAGATGAATCATTTGTTGGATTTGGCATGCCTAAGTGGTCAGAGTCTTTAAATCATCTGGTTTATGCTGATGATACCATAATATTTGCATCTGCTCACCCTTCATCTTTGAGCAAGATTATGACAGTATTAGGGAGTTATGAGAAGGTACCAGGTCAAATGATCAACAAAGATAAGAGCTCATATTATATGCATACTAAGGTATCACATGGGATGTTTCAAGCAGTTGGTGGTATCACTGAATTTGCAAGAGGAAAATTCCCTTTCATATATTTAGGGTGCCTTATATTTTACACTAGAAGAAGGAAGGAGTACTATGATGATCTAATCAAAAAGGTGAAGGCTAAACTGCACTCATGAAAGGGAAAACTACTGTCTTTTGGAGGAAAAACAACACTCATGTCTAGTGTGTTGCAAAGCATGCCAGTCCATATGTTGTTAGTATAGGATCAACCAAATAATATACTGGAGCATTTACATAAGATATTTGCCAGATTCTTTTGGAGTATAAAGGAAGAAGGAAGGAGCAGACATTGGGCTTCTTGGCAGAATTTATGTCTCCCGAAAAAAAGAAGGGGGTCTAGGCTTTAGGTCACTATATGATGTGTCAAAGGCATTATTTGCTAAACTGTGGTGGAGGTTCAGGACTACTAAATCTTTGTGGTCCAACTTCATGTGGAATAAATACTGCAAAATAGAATTGCCTATAGTTGTGCAATTCAGACAAGATTTTCATGTGTGGAGGAAAATGTTGAATGCTCGGGAAGAAATTGAACATGAGATCCTTTGGGAGATGAAGAGTGGAACAACTAATATTTGACATGAAAATTGGACTGGATTGAGAGCACTGTATCATGTGTTACCTGAAGAATTTCCAATCAATGAAGAGCTGCAAGATGTAGCAGAATAGAGGTAAGGTGAAACATGGAATGATCACTTACTTGATGAAAACTCTACTGAAGAAATTGCTGATCATATTAGGCTCAATGTGCATTATGAGGGAAGTGAGAATTACTGGGATAAACCATACTAGATGCCAACTCTTTTTGGGAAGTTTACTCTTAGTAGTGCTTGGCAAATTCTAAGGCATAGGGCTAATTCAAATCAAGAGTTCACGCAGATGTTGACTAAAGGTTTACCATTCAAGATCACATTCTTTTTATGGAGGCTATGGAGAAACAAGTTAGCTACTGATGATATTTGGAGAATGCAAGGGCGGATGGTGATGTCCAGAGGTTGGTGCTGTCAACAGCCTCAAGAGGAAACATTAGAACACATTTTCTTAACTAGTTCTACTTCTTCAAAGGCGTGGCAATTATTTATGGTAGTTGCAGGTATTACTGTACCATTGATACAGCTTAAGCAAGGGACAAGGCACAGGTTGAATGTGAAGTGTTGCACAAAGTTGAAGCCATTGTTCCAAGCATCTCCAGCCATTATTACCTGGGAAATATGGAAGAGGAAGAATGCAGGCAAACATGGTGGAACTATATCAATTCATATGATTATTCATGAAGTTAACAAGCCTGTTCATCAATTGGAAAGGGTTAGATATCCTTGGATAGCTCATATACCTATGTTATGGCCGTATATGATCCTGTTTTTTGAAGCCTATAAACCAGTCTTGCTCACTAGGAAAATCACTTGGCAGTTTCTTCATCATGGGTGCTATAAGTGTAACACTGATGGAGCTTCTAAAGGATACCCTAGGCCTAGGTCTTTAGGTTCTTAAGTGAGGAATGATGTAAGGGACCTAGTGTATGCAAGGGTAGTGGATTTGGGGGAGACAACTAAGGTAGTAGCTGAGGCAAAAGCTATTCTGCAAGGCTTGGAATACTGTGTAGAACGTGAGCTGCATCCTCTTATACTAGAAATTGCTTCATTGGTGTAAAAGAAGATTATTGAAGGAGTGGGACTCCCCGTGGATTATAGCTACTGATGTGCAGAAAAACAAGCAGATAAGGGATCACTTTAATATGATCTTTTAACATGTAGTCAGAGAGGGCAGCTCAGGGGCTGATTTTTTAGCTAACATGGTTTTCTCTTTTTGCAGGTACACTCACATTTCATTCATTTCATTTATTTCCAGTAGAAGGAAAACCTTGATCAACATGGACAAAGAACAAATACAAAACTTGAGGGTGAGAATGGCTAAAAGGAAAGCTCCTGACTGATGACAAGCCCTCAACTGAAATGACCTAGCCTTGTGATGTTTGATGTTGCTTCGCAATGTATAATGTTAGGGTGTTTCTCAGTTGTGTTAGCATGTTATCATGCTCATTCTAGGGACATTCTAATGTTATATGGATTACTTAGTGCAAGGCAGGTAGTGATCTATAACAAAAAGTAACATGGCAAGTACTGATGAACAATTGGTTAGTGATGTGCTCACAGCCATATACAAGAACATAATTTTGGATACACTTTTGTCACGACCCAAGTTCGCCCTCCGTGAACTCTCGTGACGGCACCTAGTCTCTACGACTAGGTAAGCCTAACAAATTGCGAAAAAAGGAACAAAATGCGGAAAACAAATAAAAATTAACGATAAACAATTTTAGAAGTGTTTAAGATGCCGCTCGGCATGTACCAACACAAGATCTCAAAAACTGAACGTTTCCCAAAACCCGGAATCCCATGATTCACAAGCTAAAAGATTACATAATAAGCTCTAACTGCAGAATGTCTACCAACAAGGAAAAATACAAAAAAGGGGCTATACTAGTACTGAAAATAGAAAGGGACTCTTCGGTCTACGGACGCGGCAGATAAACCTCGGAGTCTCTACAAAGCGCCTCGCCTCAAGCATGATAAGACTGAGTGGAAGAACCTGGATCTGCACATGAAAAACATGCGCAGGAAGGGCATGAGTACACCACAGCGGTACTCAGTGAGTGCCAAGCCTAACCTCGGACGGGTACTGACGAGGAAGGTCAGGGACCTACTGAGTTAAAAGGAAAATACAAGATATAACAGTGTAGAATAAGATAGTATACTTAAGTGCAACAGTAAAAGTAACACAGGATAAATGAAACAACAGCAACATTAACAAAGACATAGAAATCACAGAAATAAATACAACTCAACGTAGAGATAGCAACCGGGGGATCTCTCAGTATCCTGAGGATCTCTTAGTATCCTCAATATATATGCTGGGGATCTCTCGGTATCCCAAGGATCTATTAGTATCCTCAATATACGTGTTGGGGATCTCTCGGTATCCCAAGGATCTATTAGTATCCTCAATATACGTGTTGGGGATCTCTCGGTATCCCGCACTACAGTCCAAATCAATACAGGTGCAGGGGATCTCCCGGAATACGAAACCGTAGTCCCAATGTAAACAACCAGGGGGATCTCCCGGAATACTGTCCTGTAGTCCCAAAGTAAGCAAGCAGGGGGATCTCCCGGGATACCGTCCCATAGTCCCAAGGTAAACACACAACAGTAACACGAAGAATACTCAATTCAGTTCTAATTTCATACCAAGGTAAAAATAAGTATATCTAACCTAGCATGCCACACATAATCCAAATAAGGCAGTATAAGCAAATAAGGCAATTAAGACAATTAGACATGTTTCCCTACGCTAATAGCAGGCTTAAATTACACACGGTACGAACAGGAAAAAGGAAATCACATTTATAGTTACTTAAAGAAAATGGATTTTCAACAATTAGCACAAGTACGCACTCATCAACTCACGTACAAGGCATTTCAATTATCAACAAACCAAATCTTAAGGGGAGTTTCCCCCAGATAAGGTTAGACAAGCCACTTACCTCGAACCGGCTCAAAATCAACTCGAAACCACGTTCTTGCCACGAGTACTCGACTCCAAATGGCACAATTCTATTCAATTAAATTGCATAATGTAAATAACACTTCAAGTAACTGATTCTACGAAGAAATTCTAAGGTAATACGCAAAACTAAGTAAAATGACCAAAATGCCCTCCTGGCCCACGTCTCGAAATCGGGTAAAATTTACTTTTTTAGAATCCTCATACTCTCACGAGTCTAGACATACCAAAAGTACCAAAATCGGACCTCAAATGGTCCCTCAAATCACCACTCAAACTCTCCAATTAGCCAAGCCCTAACCCCTAATCTACCACTGATTTTACTTAAATTTTCATGCTAAAATTGATTAAAATCACCATAATAACGAGTTTAGGTTCCAAAAAGCTTACCTCCTTGAAGCTCCCTTGAATCCTCCCTTAAAAACCTTCCAAAAGCTCCAAAATCCGGATGAAAATGGTGAAAGAATGGGCAAAAATCGCGACAGATCCTATATATATAATCTGGCCCAGGACTGCCGCACCTGCGGACATTTGCCTGCACCTGCTGACCCACACCTGCGGTCCCAGGTGCGCATCTGCGAGATTTCTCTACACTAAATTGCTGCCCTCTCATGGCCGCATCTGTGGTCTCTCAGACGCTTCTGCGAGTATGCACCTGCGGCCCCCTGGCCGCAGGTCCGGTTATGACAGCAATGGAAAAGCTTCAGCTGCCAAACCAAATTCCTAACTTGTCACGACCCGGATTTCCCACCTTCGGGAGTCGTGATGGCACCTACTAATGTGAGCTGGGCAAGCCAATTATGTGAACTTACCTTTTTACCCATCTTATATTCATTAACAATTGCGAAGTAATATCATTTAAACAGCGGAAATTAACATAAGCGGAAGAAAAAACAATAAGCTAGTTGAACATGAATCCAATACAACTGTTTGAGTCTCGACTACCCATAATTGGTGTCACAGTTTCACAGACGGTCTAAGAATACTACAAATAAAGGGGCTGAAAGAAATAAGTTCAACACTGTCTCTAGAAATGTATGAAAGAAACAGGAATAGTAGATAGAAGGAGACGCCAAGGCCTGCGGATGCCTGCAGGACTGCTTCGGGTCGCCTGATGAGCAAGAATCAGCAATCCCACTGCGGTCCGAAGTCTACAACACTGGGGTCTGCACAAAAGAGTGCAGAGTGTAGTATCAGCACAACCGACCCCAGGTGCTGGTAAGTGCCTAGCCTAACCTCGACGAAGTAGTGATGAGGCTAGGACCAGACTACCAAATAAACCTGTGCAATTTAACTATATGCAGCAGAAAAGAAGTACAAAAAGAAACATTCATATACAGTCAAGAATGGGAGGGGGAAAAACATGCTGTAGGGAAACATCGAATAGTAACAGAAGAGCAACAAGTAAATATGAGGATCACCATAGTTCAATTGAAAATAGGAAGGAGAAATCATGTTGCGGGGTAGATCAAGTATCAACAGGAAACCAGCAATTTAGTGTAGAGAAACTCTAAACTGTTATCAATAAAAATTAGGAAATCAAAGACAAGTGCACGACATCACCCTTCGTGCTTTTAATCTCTCTCACCAAAACAATACACGACATCACCCTTCGTGCTTTAACACACTCTCACCAAAACAATACACGGCATCACCCTTTGTGCTTTATGCTCTTCCTCACCCAAACAACAATCACAAGGAAAATAGGGTAAGGGAATCTATAAGCTCGAAATAAAACAAAATAACAACAGAAAAACAGTAAATAAATGTAAAGGACAACATAACTCAATTATCAGCACGAATTAGGGAAATCAAGGACAAGTGCACGGCATCACCCTTCGTGCTTTACACTCTTTCCTCACCATGAAATCAATATAATAAGCACGGAATGGTACATCGTGCGGCACGGCATCACCCTTCGTGCTTTACACTCTTTCCTCACAAAACAAACAATGCACGACATCACCCTTCGCGCTTTAACTCTCTTCCTCACCCGAACAACAATCACAAATAATAGGGCAAGGAGATAAAGGAAATTTGCAATAAGAATCCCGGCAAGGGAGCAACAAGTCAACAATTAAATCTCGGCAAGGGAACAACATCAATGACATCCACATCTAGGCAAGGGAGATAACAAATAAATCAACAATAGCCCGACAAGGATGAAAACATAATTTTCTCTTCTCTTTCTCACTTTTAATTCACAATTCACTTCACAACTCGAGCCAATGCTCTAGAGGTTCAATTATCACTTATACCTTCACAACTCATTTCACAACTCGAGCCAATGCTCTAAAAGTTCAATTGTCAGTTATACTTTCACAATTCGTTATACAAGTTGAGCCAACGCTCCTCAATGTTCATAGGTCACAATTCTTTCCAAAAACTTTATACAACAATTAGAAACCATCACCAAGGCATGAAAGATACAACGAAGTCATAATAATCACAATATAAAGACTCACGGGCATGCTAGACACCAACGTATAGATACTCGTCACCATGCCTATATGTCGTACTCCGCAATTACCACATAGAAAATAGGACTCAACTCCTAATCCCTCAAGCTAAAGTTAGACCAAACACTTACCTCGATGCCACGAACACAATTCACAATTCAATTATAACTTTACCCCTTGATTCCACCACCAATTCGCTCGTATCTAGTCTTAAGTCACTTAATTACATCAATAAACGCCAAATGAATCCATTTGAGTGCATAAAAATGAGTTTTCCAATGTTTTGCCCAAAAAGTCAAAAATCGCCCCGGGCCTACATGGTCAAAACCCGAGGTTCGAACCAAAACCCGATTACCCATTCCCCCACGACCCCAAATATATAATTTGTTTTGAAATCGGACCTCAAATCGAGGTCCAAATCCCCAATTTTTGAAAAACCAAGGTTCTACCCAAAACACCAAATTTCCCTGATGAAAATCATTGATTTGAAGTTGAAATCATGTTAAAAGATGTTAAGAATTGAAGAAAGTTAGTTGAAAATGACATACAATTGATTTGGAGAAGAAGAAACCCTTGAAAAATCGCCTAAGTGTGTTTATGTTTCGAGAGAATGTGAAAAATGGGTTTAAAATCGTCTAAGTATAAAAGTTGCAGGTCTCAGATGTGGGAATTACGAAAAGGGGTTCGCAATTGCGAACCCCGACCTTTGCCGGCTTGGGAATTGCGAAGGGAGGTTGGGAAATGCAAACATGGGAATTGCGAAGGGAGGTTGGGAAATGCGAAGCCTGGGAATTGCGAAGGGAGGTTGCGAAATGCGAACTTAGGAATTGCGAAGGGAGGTTGGGAAATGCGAAGCCTGCAATTCCTTAAGTCCAAAATTTCACCCCGTGGCCTATCCAAAACTCACCCGAGCCCTCGCGGCGCCAAACCAAATATACATACAACCTCAAAAACATCCTACAGACTTATTCGTGAAATAAAATCACCAAAATAACATCATGAACATCAAATTAAACCTCAAGATCAATGAAATTTCTCAAAACTTCCTTAAACATCAATTTTGCATTTAAGGTCTGAATCACGTCAAACGGATTCTGTTTCTCACCAAACTTTACAAAATTATCTTAAATCATATATAAGACTTGTACCGGGCGCCAGAACCAAAATACGGGCCCGATACCATCATGCTCTAATCAAATTTTGTTTCCAAATCCTTTAAACAATTTCAGAAAACAATTTTCTTCAAAACTTCATTTCTTGGGCTTGGGACCTTGGAATTCGGTTACGGGCATACGCCCAAGTCCCATATTTTTCTACGGACCCTTCGAGACCGTCAAATCATGGGTCCGGGTCCGTTTACCTAAATAACATTGACCGAAGTCAAATTAATTCATTTTATAGTCAAAATTTACCATTTTCACAGATTTTCACATATAGGCTATTCGGCTACGCGCCCGGACTGTGCACGCAAATCGGTTGATGCTAAAAGAGGTTTTTAAGGCCTCAGAATGCAGAATTCATTTTAAACACAAGTGATGACCTTTTGGGTCATCACATTCTCTACCTCTAAAACAACCGTTCGTCCTGGAACGGACAGAAGAAGGAAGTACCTGAGTCGGAGAAAAGATGGGGATAACGGCTCCGCATATCGGACTCGGACTCCCAGGTCGATGCCTCAGGAGGTTGACCTCTCTACTGAACACGAACAAAATGAAAGCTCTTCGATCTCAACTGACGAACCTGCCGGTCTAGAATAGCTACCGGCTCCTCCTCATAAGACAAGTCCTTGTCCAACTGGACAGTGCTGAAATCTAACACGTGGAATGGATCGCCGTGACACTTCCGAAGCATGGACACATGAAACACTGGATGTACGGTTGATAAGCTCGGCGGCAATGCAAGTCTATAAGCCACCTCTCCCACTCGATCAAGAATCTCAAACGAGCCAATGAACCTAGGGCTAAGCTTGCCCTTCTTCCCAAATCTCATCACGCCCTTCATAGGCGACACTCGAAGCAATACCCGCTCACCGACCATGAATGCCAAATCACGAACCTTGCGGTCAGCATAGCTCTTTTGCCTGGACTGAGCTGTACGAAGCCTATCCTGAATAATCATGACCTTGTCCAAGGCATCCTGAACCAGATCCGTACCCAACAACCGAGCCTCTCCCGATTCAAACCATCCAACCGGAGACCGACACCGCCTACCATATAAGGCCTCATAAGGAGCCATCTGAATACTCGACTGGTAGCTGTTGTTGTAGGCAAACATGCTAAAGGCAAAAACTAATCCCACGAGCCTCCGAAGTCAATGACACAAGCTCGGAGCATATCCTCCAAAATCTGAATGGTCCGCTCGGACTACCCGTCCTTCTGAGGATGAAATGCTGTGCTCAACTCAACCCGTGTGCCCAACTCTCGCTGAACTGCTTTCCAGAAATGTGAGGTAAACTGCGTACCTCAATCCGAAATGATAGACACGGGCACACCATGAAGACGAACAATCTCCCGGATATAGATCTCAGCTAACCTCTCGGAAGAATATGAGACTGCCACAGGAATGAAATGTGCTGATTTGGTCAGCCTATCAACAATGACCCACACTGCATCAAACTTCTTCTGAGTCCGTGGCAGTCCAGTAACAAAGTCCATAGTGATACGCTCCCACTTCCACTCAGGAATCTCAATCTTCTGAAATGAACCATCGGGCCTCTGATGCTCGTACTTAACCTGCTGACAATTCAAACACCGAGCCACTTATGCAACGATATCCTTCTTCATTCTCCGCCACCAATAATGCTGACGCAAGTCCTGATACATCTTTGCGGTGCCCGGATAAATAGAGTACCGGGAGCTATGGGCCTTCTCTAAAATCAACTCTCGAAGACCATCCATATTAGGCACACAAACTCGGCCCTGCAATCTCAAAACTCCATCATCACCTATGGCAACCTGCATGGCACCTCCGTGCTACACCGTGTCTCTAAGGACATACAAATGGGGTTCATCATACTGCCGATCTTGGATACACTCCAATAATGAAGAACGAGCTACTATGCAAGCTAACACGCGGCTGGGCTCAGAAACATCCAACCTCACGAACTGATTGGCCAAAACCTGAACATTCAAAGCAAGCGGTCTCTCACCGACCAGAACATAAGATAGACTGCCCATACTGGCTGACTTCCTACTCAAAGCGTCGGCCACCACATTGGCCTTTCCCGGATGATATAAGATGTTGATATCATAATCCTTCAACAACTCCAACCACCTCCTCTGCATCAAATTCAACGCCTTTTGCTTGAACAAATACTGAAGACTGTTGTGATCCGTGAACACCTCACATGGCACGCCACACAGATAATGCCTCCAAATCTTCAACGCGCGGAGAATGGCTGCTAACTCCAAGTCATGAACCGGATAGTTCTTCTCGTGAACCTTCAACTGTTTTGAAGCATAGGAAATGTCCTTGCCATCCTGCATCAACAGCGCACCAAGTCCAATAGGAGATGCATCACAATAAACTGTATAAGGCCCTAAACCTGTGGGCAAAACCAACACCGGTGCCGTAGTCAGAGCTGTCTTGAGCTTCTGAAAGCTTGCCTCACACTCATCCGACCATCTGAACTGGGCACCCTTTTTGATCAACCCGGTCATCGGGGCTGCTATAGATGAAAACCCCTCCATGAACCGACGACAGTAGCCTGCCAATCCCAAGAAACTCCGAATCTCTGTAGCTGATGCTAGTCTAGGCCAGTTCTTGGCTGCTTCAATCTTCTTCGGATCAACCTGAATACCCTCTGCTGACACCACATGACCCAGGAATGCAACCGAACTCAACCAGAACTCACACTACGAAAACTTAGCATACAACTGACTATCCCTCAAGGTCTGAAGAACCACTCTAAGATGCTGCTCGTGCTCCTCCCGGCTGCGGGAATAGATCAAAATATCATCAATAAAGACTATCACGAATGAATCCAAGTAAGGCATGAACACTCGGTTCATCAAATCCATAAAAGCTGCTAGGGCATTTGTCAACCCGAATGACATCACCAAGAACTCATAATGCCCGTACCGAGTGCAGAAAGCTGTCTTAGGGACATCGGATGCCCTAATCCTCTACTTATGGTAGCCAGATCTCAAGTCAATCTTTGAAAATACCTTGGCACGCTGAAGCGAATCGAACAAATCATCAATCCTCGGCAGCGGGTACTGATTCTTGATTGTAACCTTGTTTAATTGTCGGTAATGTATACACATTCGCATCGACCCATCCTTCTTCTTAACAAAAAACACCAGCGCACCCCAAGGCGAAACACTGGGCCTAATGAAACCCTTTTCAAGCTAGTCTTACAACTGCTCCTTCAACTCTTTCAATTCTGGCGGGGCCATACGATATAACGAGATAGAAATAGGCTGAGTGCCCGGAGCCAGATCAACGCAGAAGTCAATATCCCTGTCGGGTGGCATAACCGGCAGGTCTGAAGGGAATACCTCAGGAAACTCACGAACAACTGGAACAGACTCAATAGAAGGAACCTCAACACTAGAATCACGAACATATGCCAAATAGGCCAAACACCCCTTCTCGAACATACGTCGAGCCTTCACATTGGAGATAACACTATGGGTAGAATTACCAGGAGTCCCTATCAACTCCAAACGAGGTAAACCTGGTAAGGCTAAGGTCACAGTCTTGGCATTACAGTCCAAGATAGCGTGGTAAGGTGATAACCAGTCCATCCCCAATATGACATCGAAATCAACCATGTCCAGAGGAAGCAAATCTACACGAGTCTCAAGACCTCCAATCAGAACTATACATGATCAATAAACATGATCAACCATAATAGAATCACCCACCGACGTAGACACATAAGAGGGGGCACTCAAAGAACCACTAGGCATGACAAGATGCGGCGCAAAATAAACCGAAGATTCTTTGCTACAAACCAGAACAGTACATGCACCTCTACCTCTAATACCTCTACCTCCACCTCTAGCATCTCTACCTCCACCGCTAATGCCGCTACCTCCACCTGTATCTAACTGAACGGGCTGGACGAGTCCCTAAATGAACCTTCTCGCTCTCTCTCTCAATGGGAAACATGATAAGAGCATGACGAGCCAAGTCGATAAATCTAATCTCGTACTGAGTAACAGTCATAGAACCCTGCTAGAGATGCTCAAACTGCCTTCGATAGGCCTCTCTCTGAGTGATGGGGAGAAACTTCTCCAGAAATAGCTGCGTGAACTGTTCTAAAGTCGAAGCTGATGACCTAACTGGTATAGCCAATCAATAATCTCTCCAACAGGTCTTGGCGGATCCAAACAAGCGAAAGGTAGCAAAATCGACCCCATTGGTCTCCACGATCCCCATGTTCCTGAGAACCTCATGACAGCTATCTAGATAATCCTGGGGATCCTCAGTAGATGCACCGCTAAATGTAGTAGTAAAGAGCTTGGTGAAACTTATCCAACCTCCACAAAGCCTCCGAAGACGTAGCTGATCTATTATCGTCTATGCTGCTGCTCGGCTGAAGAAGCGGTACATGACCTCGCCATTCGCGAAAGGACAAGAGTAGAGGTTTCAATTTAGCATTGAGAGAACAAAATCGCACGACAGGGAAGAATAGAAGTGAAGCTTTTCCTAACTCTGTAGCCTCTGGGAGATAAATACAGACGTCTCCGTACCGATCCCTCATACTCTACTAAGCTTGTCACAATCCGAATTTCCCACCCTCGGGAGTCGTGATGGCGCCTACTAATGTGAGCTAGGCAAGCCAGTTATGTGAACAACTTGCCTTTTTACCCATCTTATATTCGTTAACAATTGCAAAGTAATATCATTTAAACAGCAGAATTTAACATAACCGGAAGAAAAAGCAATAAGCTAGCTGAACATGAATCCAATACAATTGTTTGAGTCTCGACTACCTAGAACTGGTGTCACAATTTCACAGACGGTCTAAGAATACTACAAATAAAGGGGCTGAAAGAAATAAGTACAACACTCTCTCTAGAAATTTATGAAAGAAATAGTAATAGTAGATAGAAGGAGACGCCAAGGCCTGCGGGCGCCTGCAGGACTGCCTCGGGTCGCCTGATGAGCAAGAATCAGCAATCCCACTGCGGTCCGAAGTCTACAACACTGGGGTCTGCACAAAAGAGTGCAGAGTGTAGTATTAGCACAACCGACCCCATGTGATGGTAAATGCCTAGCCTCACCTCGGCGAAGTAGTGACGAGGCTAAGACAAGACTACCAAATAAACCTGTGCAATTTAACTATATACAGCAGAAAAGAAGTACAGAAAGAAACATTCATATATAGTCAAGTAAGGGAGGGGGAAAACATGCTGTAGGGAAACATCAAATAGTAACAGAAGAGCAACAGGTAAATATGAGGATCACCACAATTCAATTGAAAATAGGAAGGGGAATTCATGCTGCGGGGTACAACAAGTATCAACAGGAAACCAACAATTTAGTGTAGAGAAACCGTAACACTGTTATCAATAAAAATTAGGAAACCAAAGACAAGTGCACGACATCACCCTTCGTGCTATTACTCTCTCTCACCAAAACAATACACGGCATCACCCTTCGTTCTTTAACACTCTCTCACCAAAACAATACACGGCATCACCCTTCGTGCATTACGCTCTTCCTCACCCAAACAACAATCACAAGGAAAATAGGGTAAGGGAATCTATAACCTCGAAATAAAACCAAATAACAACAGAAAATCAGTAAATAAATGTAAAGGACAACATAACTCAATAATCAGCAAGAATCAGGGAAATCAAGGACAAGTGCACGACACCACCCTTCGTGCTTTTACTCTCGTCCTCACCATAAGAATCAATACAATAGGCACGGAATGGTACATCGTGCGGCACGACATCATCCTTCATGCTTTACACTCTTTACTCACCATGAAGTCAATATAATAGGCATGGAATGGTACATCATGCGGCACGACATCACCCTTCATGCTTTACACTCTTTCCTCACAAAACAAACAATGCACGGCATCACCCTTTGTGCTTTAACTCTCTTCCTCACCCAAACAACAGTCACAAACAATAGGGCAATGAGATAAAGAAATTTGCAATAAGAATCCCGGCAAGGGAGCAACAAGACAACAATTAAATCCCGGCAAGGGAACAACTCAATAACATCCACGTACCGGCAAGGGAGATAACAAATAAATCAACAATATCCCGGCAAGGGTGATAACATAATGATCTCTTCTCTTTCTCACTTTTACTTCACAATTCACTTCACAACTCGAGCCAATGCTCTAGATGTTCAATTATCACTTATACCTTCATAACTCATTTCACAACTCGAGCCAATGCTCTAAAAGTTCAATTGTCACTTATACTTTCACAATTCGTTATATAACTTGAGCCAACGCTCCTCAATGTTCATAGGTCACAATTCTTTCCACAAACTTTATACAACAATTAGAAACCATCACCAAGGCATGAAAGATACAACGAAGTTGATAATCACAATATAAAGACTCACGGGCATGCTAGACACCAACGTATAGATACTCGTCACCATGCCTATACGTCGTACTCGACAATTACCGCATAGCAAATAGGACTCAACTCCTAATCCCTCAAGCTAAGGTTAGACCAAACACTTACCTCGATTCCACGAACACAATTCACAATTCAATTATAGCTTTACCCCTTGATTCCACCACCAATTTGCTCGTATCTAGTCACAAGTTACTTAATTACATCAATAAATGCCAAATGATTCAATTTTAGTTCATAAAAATGAGGTTTCCAAAGTTTTGCCCAAAAAGTCAAAAATCGCCCCGGGCCCACATGGTCAAAACCCGAGGTTCGAACCAAAACCCGATTACCCATTCCCCTACGACCCCAAATATATATTTTGTTTTGAAATCGGACCTCAAATCGAGGTCCGAATCCCCTATTTCTGAAAAACCTAGGTTCTACCCAAAACACCCAATTTCCCCCATGAAAATCATTGATTTTAAGGTGAAATCATGTTAAAAGATGTTAAGAATTGAATAAAGTTAGTTAAAAACGACTTACAATTGATTTGGAGAAGAAGAAATCCTTGAAAAATCGCCTAAGTGTGTTCACGTTTTGAGGGAATGTGAAAAATGAGTTTAATATCGTCTAAGTATAAAAGTTGCAGCTCTCAGATGTGGGAATTACGAACAGGGGTTCGCATCTGCTGGCTTGGGAATTGCGAAGGGAGGTTGGGAAATGCGAACATGGGAAATGCGAAGGGAGGTTGGGAAAAGCGAAGCCTGGGAATTGCGAAGGGAGGTTGGGAAGTGCGAACTTGGGAATTCCGAAGGGAGGTTGGGAAATGCGGAGGCTAGGAATTGCAAAGGGAGGTTGGGAAATACCAAGCCTGCAGGCCTGCAATTCCTTAAGTCCAAAATTTCACTCCGTGGCCTATCCAAAAGTCACCCGAGCCCACGTGGCTCCAAACCAAATATACACACAACCTCAAAAACATCCTACGACGTTATTCGTAAAATAAAATCACCAAAATAACATCATGAACATCAAATAAAACCTCAAGATCAATGAAATTTCTCAAAAACTTCCTTAAACATCAATTTTGCATTTAAGGTCCGAATCACGTCAAACGGATTCCGTTTCTTACCAAACTTCACAGAATTATCTTAAATCATATATAAGACCTGTACCGGGCGCCGGAACCAAAATACGGGCCCGATACCAACATGCTCTAATCTTCAAAAATTCATTTCTCGGGCTTGGGACCTCGGAATTCGATACCTGGCATACGCCCAAGTGCCATTATTTTCTTACGAACACTCCGGGACCGTCAAATCACGGGTCCGGGTTCGTTTACCCAAAACATTGACCGAAGTCAAATTAATTCATTTTATAGTCAAAATTTACCATTTTTCACAAATTTTCACATATAGGCTTTCCGGCTATGCGCTCGGACTGTGCACGTAAATCGAGGTGACGTTAAAAGAGGTTTATAAGGCCTCAGAACGCAGAATTTATTTTAAACACAAGTGATGACCTTTTGGATCATCACATAACTCTTTCGTTTACCATCCGAAACCATCCCGAAGCCCACTGGACCTCAACCAAAAGCACGAACAAATCATATACCACTGAGCAAACTTATACAAATCTTCAAAACATCTGAAACAACATCAGATCAACCAATTAGCATCGAATTTAAGCTTAAGAACCTCAAAACTCTCAAAATACGCTTTCGATCAAAAAGACTATCAAACTTCGTTCGAATAACCTTAAATTTTGCACACACGTCACGTTCAACCCTACGGAGCTACTCCAAATTCAAAAATTCCATTCCGACCCCGATATCAAAATCTCACTATCGAACCGGAAACTTCAAAAATTCAACTTTCGGCATTTCAAGCCTAATTAAGCTACGGACCTCCAAAACACAATCCGAACACGCTCCTAAACCCGAAATCACCCAACGGAGCTAAAGGAACCAACGGAATTCCATTTCGAGGCCATCATCACACTGTTCTGACTACGGTCCAAATTCTAAAACTTAAACTCTCATTTAGGGACTAAGTGTCCCAAAACTCTCCGAATCTCCAAATAAATCCTCCCGGCAACTCACAATAGCAGAAACAAACACGGGGAATGCAGTTGATAGGGGATCGGGGCGTTTATTCTTAAAACGACCGGCTGGGTCATTAAATCCTCCCACACTTAAACATTCGTTCGTCCTCGAACGAGCATAGAGACATACCTGAAGTAGTGAAAAGATAAGGGTAACGACTGCGCATATCATGCTCGGTCTCCCAGGCCGCCTCCTCAACCGGCTAACCCCGCCACTGAACATCACTGATGCAATGTTCTTTAACCTCAACTTTCAAATCTGCCTGTCCAATATCGCCACTGGCTCCTCCACATAAGATAGATCCTTGTCCAACTAGACTGAACTGAAATCCAACTCCTGCGACGGATCATCATGATAACTCCGGAGCATCGAAACATGAAATACTGGATGAACTCCTGCCAAGATGGGAGGTAGGGCAAGCTCATAACCAACCTCCTGAACACGCCTCAATATCACAAAAGGGCCAATAAACCCCGGGCTCAACTTCCCTTTCTTCGCAAATCTCATAACGCCCTTCATAGGCGAACCCGAAGCAGAACCCGCTCCCCAACCATGTAGGAAACATCACGAACCTTCCGGTCCGCGTAACTCTTCTGTCTGGACTGGGCTGTGCGAAGTCTATCCTGAATCACCTTAACCTTCTCCAAAGCATCCTGTACCAAGTCTATGTCCACTAATTTAGCCTCACCCAGCTCCAACCAACCCATCGGAGATCTACACTGCCTACCATATAAAGCCTCATACGGTGCCATCTGAAAGCTGGACTGGTAGCAGTTGTTGTAGGCAAACTCCGCCAATGGCAATAACTGATCCCAAGACCCTCCAAACTCAATCACATACACATGGAGCATATCCTCAAGAATCTGAATAGTGCGCTCGGACTGTCCGTCCTTCTGAGGGTGAAATGCTGTGCTCAACTCCACCCGAGTGCCTAACTCATGCTGTACGGCCCTCCAGAACCGTGATGTGAACTGAGTACCTCTATCTAAAATGATGGAATCTGAATACCATGCAGACGAACAATCTCCAGGATATAAATCTACGCCAATCGCTCTGAAGAATAGGTAGTACTCACAGGAATGAAATGCGCGGACTTGGTCAGTCGATCCACAATCACCCAAATGGCATCGAGCTTCCTCAAAGTCCGTGGGAGCCCAACTATAAAGTCAATGTTGATCCGCTCCCACTTCCACTCCGGAATATCTATCTGCTGAAGCAATCTACCCGGTCTCTGGTGCTCATACTTCACCTACAAACAATTAAGGCACCGAGCTACGAACCCAACTATATCCCTCTTCATCCGCCTCCTTCAATAGTACTGTCTCAAATCCTAGTACATCTTCGCGGCACCCGAATGGAGGGAGTACCGCGAACTATGGGCCTCCTCTAGAATCAACTCTCGAAGCCCATCAACATTGGGTACACAAACTCGACCATGCATCCTTAATACCCCGTCATCACCAATAGTCACATCTCTGGCATCGCCGTGCAAAACCTTGTCCTTGAGGACAAGCAAATGTGGGTCATCAAACTGACTCTCCCGGATACGATCAAACAAGGAAGATCGAGAGACCACGCAAGCTAGAACCCGACTGGGCTCCAAAAGATCCAACCTCACAAACTGGCTGGCTAAGGCCTGAACATCCGTCGCCATGGGCCTCTCTACCGCTGGTAAGTAGGCCAAACTCCCCAAACTCTCTTCCCGGCGGCTTAAAATATCGGCCACAACATTGGCCTTGCCCGGGTGATACAAAATAGTGATATCATAGTCCTTCAGCAGCTCTAACCACCTCCTTTGTCGCATATTAAGGTCCTTTTGCTTGAACAAATGCTGTAAACTCCGGTGATCTGTATAAATCTCACAAGGCACACAGTACAAATAATGATGCCAGATCTTCCAGGCGTGAACAATGGTAGCTAACTCGAGATCATGGACATGATAATTCTTCTCATGTACCTTCAACTGTCTGGATGCGTAGGCAATCACCCTAGCATCCTGCATCAATACCGCTCCAAGGCCAACCCTCGAGGCATCACAATAAACAATATAAGACCCCGAACCGGTAGGCAATATCAAAACTGGGGATGTAGTCAAAGCTGTCTTGAGCTTCTGAAAGCTCTCCTCACACTCTTCGGTCCACTGGAACAGAGCACCCTTCTAGGTCAGCATGGTCACAGGTGCTACAATAGATGAAAAACCCAGAACAAATCGACGGTAATAACCTACCAAGCCAAGAAAACTACGGACCTCTGTAGCTGAGGATGGTCTGGGCCAACTCTGCACTGCTTCCACCTTCTTTGGATCCACCCTTATCCCCTCACTAGATACCATGTGACCCAAGAATGCCATGGAATCCAACCAGAACTCACAGTTCGAGAACTTAGCATATAATTTCTTCTCCCTCAAAGTCTGGAGCACTGTCCTCAGGTGCTGCTCATGATCTTCCCTACTCCGAGAATATAACAGAATGTCGTCAATAAAGACGATAACGAATGAGTCAAGATATGGCCGAAATACACTATGCATCAGATGCATGAAGGCTGCTGGGGCATTAGTCAGCCTAAATGACATAACAAGGAACTCGTAATGACCATACCGAGTCCTAAAGGCAGTCTTCGGCATATCTGGCTCCCGAATATTCAACTGACGATAGCCTGAATGCAAGTCAGTCTTACAAAACACACAAGCACCCTGTAACTGATCAAACAGGTAATCAATACGAGGCAAAGGATAACGGTTCTTCACTGTAACCTTGTTCAACTGGCGATAATCAATACACATACGCATAGAACCATCCTTCTTCTTCACAAATAAGACAGGAGCACCCCAAGGTGATATAATGGGCCGAATGAAACCCTTATCAACCATTTCCTGTAACTGCTCCTTCAACTCAGGAGAGGCCATACGGTATGGAGGAATAGAAATGGGCTGAGTGCCCGGTAGCAGATCAATTCCAAAATCAATATCTCTATCGGGCGGCATGCCCGAAAGGTCAGCTGGGAACACATCAGAGAAATCCCGTACTATTGGGACTGAATCAACTGTAGGGGTATCAATATTGACATCTCTCACATAAGCTAAATACGTGTCACACCCCTTCTCAACCATATGCTGAGCCTTAAGAAATGAAATTACTCTACTGAAAGTATGATATAAAGTACCCCTCCACTCTACTCGCGGTACACCTGGCATAGCCAGCATCACGGTTTTCGCGTGACAATCAAGAATAGCATAATTGGGAGACAACCAATCCATGCCCAGAATAACATCAAAGTCTACCATACTGAGCAATAATAAATCGGCTCTGGTCTCAAAACCATTAAGAGCAATCAAACACGACCGATAGACGCTGTCCACAACAGGAGAATCTCCAACAGGAGTAGAAGCATAAACAGGAGAACTCAAAGAATCCCGAGATACGCCCAAGTACGGGGCAAAATAAGAGGACACATAAGAATAAGTGGAGCCTGGATCGAATAGAACTGATGCATCTCGGTGATAGACCAAGATAGTACCTGTGATGACAGAATTGGAGGCAATAGACTCGGTATGAGCGAGAAGGGCGTAGTTTCTGGCCTGGCCTCCCCCTCGAGGGAGACTTCTACCTCCTTGACCTCCACCTCTAGCTGGCTGAGCAGGTGGGGTAGCAACTGGTGCTGTGATCATAGCCCGAGAACTCTGTGGGGAGCGTTGTGGCTGAGAGGTCTGCGGAGGTGCAGCCCTCCCAAGTCTAGGGCAATCCCTTACCACATGACGTGTGTCACCACACTCAAAACAAGCTCTGGGAGGACGTGGCGGCTGTGACTGACTCGGGCCAAATCTGCTGGACTGACCACTAGAAACCCCGTGCAGGAGGCGCACTAGATACTGGAGGTGCATAATAAGGCTTCTGAGGTCTAGGAGGAGCTGCAACACCACTGGCTATGGGGAGAGCTGAATGAACAGGGCGACTCATATAACCCCTATCATGATGACCTGTAGTTTGGACACGGGCACTAGAATAATGACCCGACTCTCGAGACCTCTTGGCCTCCCTATCCTCTCTATCCCTAGCATGCATACCCTAAATCCTCCTAGCAATGCTCACCACCTGCTGATAAGAAATATCCATCTCAAACTCACGAGCCATGCTAGACCTGGTGCTGGGAATAAGCCCCTAAATAAACCGGCGAACCTTCTCATGAATAGTAGAAATCAAAGCTGGTGCATGTCTAGCCAAGTCGGTGAAACGGACATCATACTCCTAGACAGTCATAGTACCCTGACGCAAACGCTCAAACTCTGCGCGCCAAGCGTCCTTGAGACTCTGGGGAACATACTCTCTCGTGAGCATATCTGAAAACTGAGCCCAAGTCAGGGAAGCTGGCTCATCTGGACTGTCTAACTCATATGCACGCCACCACTTATAAGCGGTTCCTCAAAGCTGGAAGGTAGTGAAGGAAACCCCGCTCGATCATGATATACCCATGGTACGGAGGATACGGTAGTACTCCTCTAGAAATCCAAGAGCATCCTCTGAGGCTAGTCCACTTAATGCAGGAGGTTGATACTTCTAGAACCTCTCAAGCCTCTTCTGCTCCTCCTCTGAAGCTTTTGCCCTCTCCTCGGGCTGAGCTGGGGCTACCGGCTGCGCAGGGATAATCTCTAGGACTTGATAAACACGCACTCACTGCTCAAGAGTGTGGCGGCAGGAGTCTGTGCTCCTCCCCCGGCCTGGGATGTAGCTGCAGCAAGGGGAAGCAACCCTGCCTGAGCTAAAGTAGTGTACATAGCCAAAAATTATGCCAGAGTCTCCTAAAGTGCTGGAGTAGTAGTAGCAGACGTATCAGGTGTCTGGAATCCGGCTGGAACTGCTGGTGGCACCTCGGTGGCAGCTCGCGCGGGTGCTCTGGCTGCACTACGAGCGCGTCCTCGACCTCTACCCCGGCCCCGGCCTCTGATGGCTCCAGTAGGGGGCGCGGGTGCCTGATCATCTCGGGTAGCGCGTGTCCTCAGCATTTGTGAGAGAATAGAAGATAGAGGTTTAGAATTGTGATATCAAATGTCTCGCACGACAAGGAAATCAAATTAAGTGGAATTTTCCTAATAGTTACATAGCCTCTCTTAGATAAGTATAAACGTCTCCTTACCTATCCGCGAGACTCTAATAAACCGGCTTGTGATTCATGACTCCTATGAAACCAGATCTCTGATACCAACTTGTCACGACCCAAGTTCGCCCTCCGTGAACTGTGTGATGGCACCTAGTCTCTACGACTAGGTAAGGAAGAAAATGCGGAAAACAAATAAAAATTAAAGATAAACAATTTTAGAAGTGTTTAAGATGCCGCTCGGCATGTACCAACACAAGATCTCAAAAACTGAACAATTCCTAAAACGCGAAATCCCATGAATCACAAGCTAAAAGATTACATAATAAGCTCTAACTCCAGCATGTCTACCAACAAGTAAAAATACAGAAAGGGGCTATACTAGTATTGAAAATTGAAAGGGACTCTTCGGTCTGCGGAAGCGGAAGATATACCTCGGAGACTCTTTAAAGCGCCTCGCCTCAAGCGTGAAAGACTGCGTGGAAGAACCTGGATCTGCACATGAAAAACATGAGCGGGAAGGGCATGAGTACACCACAACGGTAATCAGTATGAGCCAAGCCTAACCTTGGTCGGGTAGTGACGAGGAAGGTCAAGGCCCTACTGAGATTAATGGAAAATACAAGATATAACAGTGTAGAATAAGACAATATACTTAAGTGCAACAGTAAAAGTAACACAGGATAAAAGAAACAACACCAACTTTAACAGATACATAAAAATCACGGAAATAAATACAGCTCAACGCAGAGATAACAACCGGGGGATCACTCAGTGTCCCAAGGATCTCTTAGTATCCTCAATATGTGTACTGGGGATCTCTCAGTATCCCGAGGATCTCTTAGTATCCTCAATATATATGCTGGGGGATCTCTCGGTATCCCAAGGATCTCTTAGTATTCTCAACATACATGTCGGGGATCTCTCGGTATCCCAGGGATCTCTTAGTATCCTCAACATACGTGGTAGGGATCTCTCGGTATCCCGCACTATAGTCCAAATCAATACAGGTGCAGGGGATCTTCCAGAATACGAATCCGTAGTCCCAAAGTAAACAAGCAGGGGAATCTCCCGGGATACCGTCCCGTAGTCCCAAAGTAAGCAAGCAGGGGGATCTCCCGGGATACCGTCCCATAGTCCCAAAGTAAACACACATCAGCAACACGAAGAATACTCAATTCACTTCTAATTTCATACCAAGGTAAAAACAGGTATATCTAACCTAGCATGCCACACATAATCAAAATAAGGCAGTTTAAGCAAATAAGGCAATTAAGACAATTAGACATGCTTCTCTAAGCTAATAGCAGGCTTAAATTACATACGGTACGAACAGGAAAAAGGAAATCACATTTATAGTTACTTAATGAAAATGGATTTTCAACAATTAGCACAAGCACACACTCGTCATCTCACGTACAAGGCATTTCAATTATCAACAAACCAAATCCTAAGGGGAGTTTCCCCCACACTAGGTTAGACAAGCCACTTACCTCGAACCGGCTCAAAATCAACCTGAAACCACGTTCTTGCCACGAGTACTCAACTCCAAATCGCCCAAATCTATTCAATTCAATTGCATAATGTAAATAACACTTCAAGTAACTGATTCTACAAATCAATTCTAAGGTAATACGCGAAATTGGGTAAAATGACCAAAATGCCCTCCGGGCCCACATCTCCGGATAGGGTAAAATTTACATTTTTAGAATCCTCATACTCTCTTGAATCTTAACATACCAGAAGTACCAAAATCGGACCTCAAATGGTCCCTCAAATCACCACTCAAACTCTCCAATTAGCCAAGCCCTAACCCCCAATTTACCACTGATTTTCCTTAAATTTTCATGCTAAAATTGTTAAAAATAACCATAATAATGAGATTAGGTTCCAAAAAGCTTACCTCTTTGAAGCTCCCTTGAATCCTCTCTCAAAAACCTCCTAAAAGCTCAAAAATCCGGATGAAAATGGTGAAAGAATGTGTAAAAATCATGACTTAACCTATATATATGATCTGGCCCAGGACTTCCGCACCTGCGGACATTTCCCCACACCTGCGGACCCGCACCTGTGGTCCCAGGTGCGCATCTACGAGATTTCATTAATTCCCTAGGGCCGCACCTGAACTTCCTCTACCGCACCTGCGCTCACACAGGTGCGCTAAAACTACTGCACCTGCGGAAACTGGCCTGCCCTCTCATGGACGCATCTGCGGTCTCTCAAACGCTTGTCGCGCCCCCTTTTTCCCTCCTCGCGGCGGGAGAATCGGGTATATGACATTTTGGTTATGGGGTAACTCGTTCCTTTTAGGAACTGGGTTTTGCAGTTGAATTGTCGCCACATAATGATTTATGGTGCATTAGGACACCTTACAAGATTCACTATAACTACGCTTTTGATAACCATAGACAGGGTAAGGGCTTGAAATTATCCCGAAGAAGGTGTTAGGCACCCCTCAGGATCCACTAGTGTGGTTCCCAGCCAGACAGTTATTGTGAAATTAGCAAATAGACAAGTAAAACAAATAAGGCTCAAGTAAGAGGGGATTTTAATACACAAATGCTCGAAAATAAACAAAATATGGAAGAGCAATTACAAAAGGGTGACTTTTGAAAAGAAATCAAAATTTTTTTAAGACAAAGAAAGAAAGGGAAAGAGGGTCCTAGGTTTAATCATAATATGCATCACATCAATGCAATACCCGGTAATCACTCCTCAAGAGAGGGACTAAACGTGGTATTAGCGCACCGGTCATCATATCCATATCTACCCTTTCCCACCCCGTTTAAGGTACTAAAGCGCGAATTGGTCTCGTTCGCCATTGCATGCTATTACCCGTCCCATTCCTATCAGTCTCGGAGGTACTTAGGACTACTATTCCTAAAGGGAAGGGATATTAGGCCTATTGGTTTCAAAGGATAAAAATCTAAGGCGACATACAAAAACACATACTGCATATTGGGGAAGCATATAACAGATACGGGTTCAAACACACCTCCTTGAACAAAAGCACATAACTAGCATGACTTACACATACTTTTAGGTTCTGATTAAAATGCTAACGACGAGGGGAGTTTGATTCAGAGACGGATTCATCAGATAAATTAGATATGAAGCAAAAATCAGGCCTGCCTGCTGGTTGGAGCAGTTACTAATTAACAGAGGCGGATTCAGTTTTATTGTTGCTATTACCTAAGGCTTGCCTAGGTGTTTAGGCGGACTCCTATAGGCATGATATCTACTTAATTCAGAATGTGGCGAAACAGTAAAAACGAATTGTTTGGGATCCTATAGGCATGCTTGCTAAACCTCGTTAAGTAAGGGAATTAGATTGTTTAAAACTCATTTAGAATAGATTGATTTTAGACCAATTTCAGATTCTCCAGGTGATGGTATCTACTATTGCTGATTTAAAACCTATGAACATGATATCTAACATTGAGTGTGAATGAAACGAATCAAATTTATTTAAGAAGCCCTATAGGCATGATTTCTATATGTTACTGATTTCAGCATTTACGAACATGACACTTATTTTTAGCCGTTTAGAACCTAAAACGTGATATCTAAGTGTCATGCAGAATTTAAATACATCCTACAGGTAGGTTATCTAGGCGTGACATTGACCATGAAGAAATTGAGATAAACCCTATAGTCATGGTGTCTAAGATGCAGTATTGAACGCAAGGAATTTAAAACAGTCCTATAGGCATGCTTTTTACCCTTGAGCATACATGATCACCTAACCCTTTTTACTAGCCAACCCCAAATTCTTATTACAACTTATTACAAACCAGAACTAATGAAATACAAAAGAAGAATTAAAGAAAAGCTACAACCATAGGAAAGCCTGATTTGACTTCCTATCTGAGATATGCAAGGAACCGTATCATTGCCAATGCCATTGATTTCAAAGCCTTTTCTCAGACATGGGTGTGTCAGAGTTCCCTAAGGGCCTCAATAGGACCCCGGGCAGTGCTCACACCCAAGTTACACAACCAGAATAGAGTTGAGTGCAGTGTGGAAATGCCAACCCTTATGTGTCCAAGTTCAGAAGGAGCTCATGGGTCCCAAGGCAAGGCTCACATGAAGGGGGCAAAACTTAAGTGTAAGAAGAGAGTGAAAGTGCATAAATAGGGTTTTAAGAGCTGAGGAATAAAGGAGAGGGAAAAGGGTGATAGGAGTCAGCCATTAACATTTCAAGGAGTCAATAACTTCACACAAAGGGGGCAGGGGATTGGGAATCCATTGCAAGGAGCCTATACACTTAGAAATGGGTTATCTTTGGGCATGCACAACAATAAGAAGTGCTGACATGCCTGTACGTCAACCAGAACACACAACAAATAAGGGAAACATAGAGGTTATGATCCTAGGAGGATCAAGTTTGGGTCGTGCACATCAATTTCCAATGCTGTCATGCCCCAAACCAACCACAAGTATTAAACTCGTTGGGGTAGGGACTTAGGATTCACAGGTCATAATACATTGATCCAGAACAAGAGAAGTAAAATTACAGCATGATAAATAGATGAACTAGGTTAAATACAATCAGTAGGTAGACAAGAATGCAAGAAACAGTAATTAAGCATGTTTTTGTTGGTGCAGAAAACTTAATCAGAACATACCAGTAAAAAAATGCAAATGCAGAAAATAAGCAAGTTTCTCCACAGCCTAGCCTTGGCTTTCAGCCGGCTAGGTAAGGCACTAAAATAGCAGCAGCAGAGAAGAGAAAGAGTTTTAGTGTAGTGTGTGTTTGAACTCAACTGTTATGCCTTGTGTTCGTGTGTTGAAAGAAAAGAAGTACAGGGTATTTATAGTTTTTGAAAACGAGTGAGGGAGAGGTAATAAGCCACAAACATGGAAATAATCCTGATTCGGAATCAATTATACAAGTGATTCCTTTTAATTAAGGGAGCACTTGTTTAACGGGTATTGACAGGTTTAAAACAAGGAAAGAAATCAATTTGTCAGCAGGCTGATAGTTGCCACAAAAGCAGTAGTAAAATATTTAACTAGCAATCGAGTCTAGGTACAAAGATACTCTAATTTTGGAAAGGATTCAGTAAGGCAAAACAGGAAAAGAAATCAGTTAACTTTAACGGGCAAGCGAAACCAAAATTTCACAAAGGAAAAGTTTGAAATTAGTCACAAGTTTTAAAATCAGTCAAAGAAGGAGAATCATCATATAAATAGGGTGCATAAACATTCTACATGCAAGGCCAAGCCTGTTGGCAAAAGGAAATAGCATACAATAGTAGCATAAAAAGAAAATTCAATAGATAGCAACACTCGAAGCATGATAGTCAGTTGAATCAGCAGTGAAGAAACATAGAATGCGAAGATCTCATAGTATCAGGTGAGGAAAACCTCCTTTGAAAAATTAGGGTTTCGAACGTAATCAAGTTTTAGAGATGATAGCAACCCAGAATCAGAAAAATCACACAAAGGAGCAAGAGGTTTCGAAATAAAGAACTTCAAATCGAATCATGCACATAAACTAACAGTCTCAGACTCAAAGCCATAGAGTTTTCAGCAATAGAAGAATTTTGAAGATGGATAAAGGAACAAATCGGATAAAACTCAAGCAAACAAACATTCGCCTAATGAACAGTCAAAAGAAATTAGGGCTTTAACATGCTAACTCAGGCAGCATGATAACACTAGCAAACATAGCAACATATGTCAAAATCAAAGAAAAGTTTTGAAATAACTTAACAAGAAAACCCTAGTCGGAAACGAGAAAGAGTTTTGAAAGCAGAGTTTTAAAGAGAATTTAAGAAAAAGCTTAGAAGTTCAGAGCAAACATAGATCTGAAACAGATCTAAAAGAAATCGGAAGGACCTTAGAGGTTAGGGTTTCTGAAGAACCCCAAATGATGAGAAAGGCTTTGAAAACCATCGATCTAAGCATGAGAGTCAAGAGTCTGACTCAAATAGCCATGGCTGGCCAGAGAAAAGGTCAGAGACGACCGGAGTTTGGAAAATGAAAAAGGTTTGGGGGTCTTTGGGTTCAATTAGGAAAGGAGGTCTGGTGGCCGTTGATCATTTTGATCAACGGCCTAGATTGAACGAGTAGGTGGGGCGGTTTAGAGAATAGGGTTTGGGATAGTTCAAATTATAATTGGGTTGGGGTAATTGGGTTTAAATTGGTGGTCCAATTCAGGCTGTAATTGAAATGCAATTGGGCCTAGATTTTGAATAGCCACTTTTCCCTTATTTATTTTATAAAAAATAGCAAATTAATTTTTGAAAACTAATTAAAAGCATTAAAAGATTTTTAATTTATAATTATATTTAAAAATAGTGGGCTTAATTTTATGAATATAACCGCAATTAGATCTTAAAAGAGGCTAATATTGCAATGGTATGCAATTTAGCTTAAAAAATACTAAATAAATTTGTAAAAATATGCAATAATTATCTTAGCTATGTTGTAGCATAAATATGAGAATGCAATAAATGAATCATCAAAAAATAATAATTTTTGAAATTATTATTGGATTTTTAGGGATAAAATAGGGCAATAAATTGATTTAAAAATCTTTAGAATTTAAGGAAAAATGATAAAACATTTGGACATACTTATATATGCATGCATATGCTATTCTGAAAGTATTTCGCCTATAAAAAAATATATAGGGAAAAATTGGGTATCAACAGCTGCCCCTGTTTACTCGGGAAGGATGAAAGAGTTGTCGGGTAAAGATATGATGGCCAATTATGACCGAGCGAGACGGTTCAAAGAAGTTTAGGTCGTGCCCTGGCTTCTGAGCTGCCTATATATCCTTGGTCTTACAGGAATTAGGCCATATGTAGTTCCGGATCCGTTGGCAGAGTATGCCGATGGTGATTTCCCAAGAACGAACGCGATATTTCGGGTCGGCCGAGTGAGTAGCTTACTGGAATGGTTAGGGTTGATGTGGCTGCGGGCGCTGGAGCGGGCTCCTGCCGGGACGGCCATTGTGTGCCGGTTTTACCTACAAATAGAAACAATACAAGCGTATATTGTGCATATAATTAGACATGATGCAAGTTCCCGTTGGACCATGAATGCTGCCTTCGGACTGTTAGGATGGCGCCCTTAGGCCATGACGTCCTGGGCCATGAAGCGTGTAATAAAGGATTCGCAGGCTATGAAATGATGCTCTCGGGCTATGAAAATGATGCCTCTGAACCATGATGCCTTTGAATAATGATATGCAAAAGATTGCAAGGGATCCTCAGGCCATGACATGGTGTTCTCGGGCTATGAGGATGGCGCCTCCGAACGATGACGCCTTTGGATAAGTTGGCGATATTTCAGCCTATGAAGGATGCAGTAGCATGTGGTGATCTTTCAGCCGTGCAAATATGGCAATCTTTCAGCCGTGCAAATATGGCGATCTTTCAGCCATGCAAGGGTGGCAATCTTTTAGCCGTGCAAGTATGGCGATCTTTCATCCATGCAAATGTGGTATGGTGGCGTTCTTTCAGCCGTGCAAGGTGGCGATTATTCAGCCATGCAAGTGTGGTGATCTTTCAGCCATGCAAAGTGGCGATCTTTCAGCCTTGCAAAGTGGCGATCTTTCAGCCATGCAAGTGTGGTATGGTGGCGATCATTCAGCCATGCAAATGTGGCGATCTTTCAGCCATGCAATGTGGTATGGGGCGATCTTTCATCCGTACAAGGTGTAGTATGAGGCGTCTTTCAGCCCATGCAGATGCAGTATGAGGCAATCTTTCAGCCCATGCAGATGCAGTATGAGGCGATCTATCAGCCATGCAAATGCAGTATGAGGCAATCTTTTAGCCCATGCAGATGCAGTGTGAGGCGATCTTTCAGCCCATGCTGATGCAGTATGAGGCGATCTTTTAGCCATGCAAATGCAGTATGAGGCAATCTTTCAGCCATGCAAATGCAGTATGAGGCGATCTTTCAGCCATGCAATATGGATGGAGACGGCGTTTAGTCTCGGAAGGCAGAATAGTAGCCTTATGCAGTTCAGATGTAGATAGAGGTAGAGTTTAACCTCGGAAGGCAGAATAGTAGCCTTATGCAATGCAGGTGCAGATAGAGGTAGAGTTTAACCTCGGAAGGCAAAATAGTAGCCTTATGCAAGAAATAAAATGGCAAATGTTAATAGAGCTTTCTTAGCTGATAGCAAATTGCAATATTTGTGACTGATGGGGACATTGTTGTGTGTGAATAGCGAATGTGAACAAATGCAACGGTTCTGTGAATTGTATTCCTGAACAATGTTCGTCTCGTGAGTGTATAGTATGTTTGATGATTTCGCAATCCAAGTGCCTGCATCCAAAGAGAAATTGTGAGTTTTGTAAAGGGGAGGTTAGTTCGTATCCCCGCTGGCAGTGCTTGACCTGCTTGGCTTCGATCTGGTGATACTGTATGTATCACAGGGGTAGCGTTGCTGAACAAAGTAGTTTTGATGATAGACATGCATGATTTGCTAAAAGTATAACATAAATGTATGATTAAAATAGTTTTTAGATGAACCGATGACTGTGACGCGGTTCGAGACGTCACGACCTCTCTTGCTACGGAATTTTGAGGATCCTCCTCAAATTCTGCCCAGTTTGATGGATTGATGCTTCTGACTGTTTCTCATGCGGCGATCGGCTGGAATTACTTCGGAATTTTGAGGGTCCTCCTCAAAATTCTGCTCAAGTTTCCAATTTCGGGGGAAATGAAAATTTTATTAAATTGTAACCGAACCCATAAGGCTGCCTACGTATCCCCTCTTAAACGGGAATCAGGTCAGGCGTAGTTCAATTTACATCATATAGGGAAACATAAAGATTACACATAGTAGCGTTTGACTGCATCTGAATTAATCGGCTTTCGCCAAACTTCCCCGTCCATTTCTGCAAGTATGAGGGCTCCTCCTGTTAGAACCTGGTGAACCATGTATGGACCTTGCCAGTTAGGAGAGAATTTCCCATTGGCTTCATCTTGATGCAAACAGATTTTCTTTAATACCAGTTGTCATGGTGTGAACAGTCTCGGCTTGACTCTCTTGTTGAAGGCTCTGGTCATTCTGTTCTGGTAGAGTTGACCATGACATACTGCGTTCATTCTTTTCCCATCTATAAGAGCTAGCTGCTCGTAATGACTTTTTAGCCATTCTGCGTCGTCGAGCTCGGCTTCCTGTATGATCCTTAATGAAGGAATTTCCACTTCGGCGGGAATGACGGTTTCTGTACCATAAACCAGCATATGAGGTGTTGCCCCGGTCGATGTGCGGACCGTGGTGCGATACCCCAATAAAGCAAACGATAACTTCTCGTGCCACTGTTTGTGATTTTCTATCATTTTCCTCAATATTTTCTTGATATTCTTGTTGGCGGCTTCCACAGCTCCATTCATTTGAGGCCTGTAGGCTGTGGAATTCTTGTGGCTGATTCTGAAAGTTTCACACATTTCTTTCATTAGGTCACTGTTGATATTGGAGCCATTATCAGTAATGATTGACTCTGGAATACCGAATCGACAAACGATACGGTCGCGGGCAAAGTCTGCCACGACTTTCTCAGTTACTGCCTTGTAGGATGCTGCTTTGACCCACTTGGTGAAATAATCGATGGCTACTAGGATAAACCTATGCCCGTTTGAAGCAGTGGGCTCAATTGGACCAATAACATCCATTCCCCAGGCGGCAAATGGCCAAGGCGAGCTTGTTGCATTGAGCTCATTTGGCGGCATCTTTATCATGTCGGCATGAATCTGACAGCGATGGCATTTACGGACGTACTGGATGCAATCTATCTCCATAGTCATCCAAAAGTAACCAGCCCGAGTATCTTCTTTGCCAAAACAAAACCATTCATATGTGGACCACAAGTACCAGCATGAATCTCCTCTAGAAGCTTGGATGCTTCCTTTGCGTCAACACACCTTAATAATCCCAAATCAGGAGTCCTCCTATACAGGATTCCTCCGATGTGAACGAAATTGTTAGACAACCTCCGCAAAGTGCGCTTCTGGGTATGATTGGCAAGATCCGGGTAATCTCCCTTAGCCAAATATTCCTTGATATCATGGAACCAAGGTTTTCCGTCTGCTTCCTCTTCAACATGGTCATAGTAAGCTGGCTGATTACGAATCTTCGCCGGTATGGGGTCAATGAGATTCTTATCGGGATGCTGTATCATGGATGACAGGGTAGCCAATGCATCAGCGAATTCATTCTAGATTCTGGGAACATGTCGGAATTCTGCCTTTGTGAACCTCTTTCTCAACTCCTGTACATGATGCAGATACGGGAGTATCTTAGAGTTCTTGGTTGCCCATTCCTCTCGTACCTGATGTATGAGTAAATCTGAATCTCCGATTGTTAGCAGCTCTTGAATGTTCATGTCAATGGCCATTTTGAGCCCTAAGATGCAGGCTTCGTACTCGGCCATATTGTTTCTGATACTAGGACTGCTCCTATGCCAACTCCTTTGAAATTTGTTGCTCCATCGAAAAACATTCTCCAACCATCATAGGATTCGGCAATATCTTCTCCTACGAATGATACTTCTTCATCAGGAAAATATGTTTTTAGGGGTTCGTATTCCACATCCATGGGATTCTCAGCGAGGTGATCTGCTAGGGCCTGTCCCTTGACCGCTTTCTGAGTTACGTAGACAATGTCGAACTCGCTTAACAGGATTTGTCACTTGGCTAGCTTGCCGGTGGGCATGGGCTTCTGAAAGATGTATTTTAAAGGATCCATCCTTGATATGAGATACGTAGTATAGGCACAGAAATAATGCCTTAGCTTCTGAGTGACCCAAGTCAAAGCACAATAGGTGCGTTCCAAAAGAGAATATCGGGCCTCATATGGAGTGAATTTCTTGGTGAAATAATAGATGGCCTGTTCCTTCCTTCCTGTTTCATCATGTTGCCCCAGAACGCAATCGAAAGACCCATCCAACACCGCAAGCTAGAGTAATAACGGTCTACCTGGCTCAGGCGGGACCAAGACTGGTAGTGTTGACAAGTACTCCTTGATTCTGTCAAAGGCCTTTTGTCAGTCGTCGGTCCATTTGGTAGCGGCATCCTTTTTCAACATCTTAATGATTGGCTCGCAGATGACTGTGGACTGTGCTATAAACCGGCTGATGTAGTTCAGTCTCCCTAAGAAACTCATCACGTCCTTTTCGCTCTTTGGCGGTGGTAGTTCTTGAATGGCTTTGACTTTCGATGGATCCAGTTCTATTCCTCGGCAGCTCATAATAAACCCTAGCAGCTTCCCAGCAGGAACCCCAAATGCACACTCTGCGGGGTTTAGTTTCAGGTTGTACCTCCGCAATCTGTCGAAAAACTTCCTCAGATCTCTTATGTGGTCAGTGGCCTTCTTGGATTTGATGATAACATCATCCACATATACCTCTATCTCCTTGTGTATCATGTCGTGAAGGATGGTAGTCATGGCCCTCATATAGGTAGCCCCTGCATTCTTTAGGCCGAACGACATCATTTTGTAACAATACATCCCCCATAGCGTNCGAAAAGATAAAATACTATCTACTTTGTCCCTGAAGGACCTTCCCAGATTCAGCATCCTTGGCTCCGTCGAACATCTTCCCCAGCTCGAGAAGTCCCAGCAACAAGTAGGCCCTGGCTAGATGTCCGCCTTCGTTCCCCTCAGCATTCTGACAGTCTTCGACCCTTTTGAGAAACTTTCTTTCCAGTTCCACTATGCCTCGCTCCATGTATCCTAGTCGTTTGTTGGCACTGACAGCCATGTCCTTCCATTCCTCAATTAACTTCTGATTGGCTTCTTCTATCTCACGGTGCTCGCTTTCGCACTCCCGGATCCTCTTGCGCAGTTGGTTGTATTTGACCTATGTCTCGGCCTTTTTGTCTATGACCCTGTGACCTCGAACAAGCCCAGGCTGGTTCAGACCATCATGATTATCCTCCGACCAGCCAGAATAGTAGGGAGCACAACCAGCATGGTATCTATCTGGTTTGATGGTATCCTTCCCCATGACGATCTTGCAGTGCCACATATGGTGAGCTTGGCACTTGTAAGGGCTATCATCATCCTGGAAGTCAGCCCGAAAGTGACTCATCTTGTCGACCCTGGGTACAACCTGCTTCCTACCAGCTTGCCTCATAACCCGGAGAGGGACGTAAGGGTATGTTCCTCTCAGACCGATCAATATCAGGAAAGGCGCGTCTCTGGATCGGGCGATGAATTCCTCGGTTGGAAACCACTCGAACATCAATTGTACTTGCCCCTCGGTCAAATTATCAAACAGTTCGAACCATCCTTTTGCATCCTCCGGCTGAGCAGACATATAGGGGATA
Organism: Nicotiana attenuata; assembly: GCF_001879085.1. Taxonomy (NCBI): domain Eukaryota; kingdom Viridiplantae; phylum Streptophyta; class Magnoliopsida; order Solanales; family Solanaceae; genus Nicotiana; species Nicotiana attenuata. Next base: position 504,778 of record NW_017670552.1, on the reverse strand, counting down.
TAATTCATTCGCTTTGGGTGATGGAAAGAGATGTGATCGTCCCAATCCCTTCGTTGAATCTCTTGTTGGTAGTCACCCTTTTGGAGATGCTCCATGAGCCAAAGTTGAAGTAGCAAATTGCAGCCTTCGAAGTGACTGGCTCCACGTTGACACTTCTCTAGGGCTCGGTATATTTCCGCAATGATCATGGGCACAATGCTGAACGGTTGCCCGCCAATTCCTTCCATTAAGGTCTTAGTTACCATGGCCAGTCTGGTGCGGATTCTTGCCTTCTTCATTGGAAACACAATCAACCCCAGGAAAAAAAACATGAATACAAAGACCCTTCGGTGAATATGCCCTAATGATGTGATGGCAAACTCGTCAGGATAGGTGCGGTAGGATTTGTTGTGACCGTACCTCTCATATAAATAGTCAAAGGGGATATAGGATTCTTTTAGGCATGTCAATTCTGGATTCTTCTTCAGACCCATACTTTTGAGGAAGCCCCTGCCCTTGCGGTTCTCAGGCATTAGTAAACCCGGAGTTTCCCGTACCAAACTGGCCAATCCTCCTATTTCTTCTATCAAGGGTGTCATCTCAATGTCTCCAAAGCGGAACACAGCCCTTTTACAATCCTAAAAAAATGAGGCAGCTTCTATGATTTTGTTGTTAGGTTGAATTTCCAGGAGGGAAGGTAGATTCCCTAGATATTTTCGGACGAGAGTCTGATCACTGGAGTGAAAATCCTTCCACTAGCTTAGCGGTCTTGGGTGGATGCTGGTAACCATGCCGAATCTGGGGATTTCGTGCCTCATTATCTGCAAGACAGAAGGGTTAGACCCTACCCCCACCGGACTCGGCTATTTAACATCAACAATTAGCATTAAGCATTTGGTTCTCCAAATAAATGCACAGAACGTGATGATGTCCGGTTGGGTTTAGGGAAACCCAGTGGACTTTGGACAAGGCCATCTTAAAGGATCATTATGTGGACAACTGATCCAACTAGGTTTGACCATGATGCATGCACAGTTTAAACGGGGTAAGGTTTCTATGGGGTTTTAGACTAGTACCCTTGAGCGGACAACTCAAGGGGGAAAGGCACGGAACCATCGACTACACCGTTGATCGACTGGGTTTACCGAAAATATGCCTTTTCCGAATTTAGGGGGTAATAATATAGGAAGAGCGCAACCACTCACTATAAGCGTTGCTATGGGATTTGTTTGGCACGAGTGGAATATGATGTTGAGCATGATTATGCAACAATTAAAAGCATGTTGTCACGTATTTGCACGTTAAGAAAGCGGTAAATACAACAGTTTCATAATTTAAAGCAGTAGTAAAGGAGAGAAAACAAAAAAAAGACAAGTCAGTTTTGCAATCGAAAAGGGAATTGAATGCTTAAAGGAATTAAATAAGTAGTTGCACATAAAGAGATATAGATTCACAATAACAGTCTGAAATGGTGAAAGCCTAGATATATCCCCAGTAGAGTCGCCATGCTGTCTCGCCCCCTTTTTACCCTCCTCGCGGCGGGAGAATCGGGTTTATGACATTTTGGGTATGGGGCAACTCGTTCCTTTTGGGAACTGGATTTTGCATTTGAAGAGTCACCGCCTAATGATTTATGGTGCATTAGGACACCTTACAAGATTCAACTATGACTACGCTTTTGATGACCAGAGACAAGGTAAGGGCTTGAAATTATCCCGAAGGGAAGGTGTTAGGCACCCCTCAGGATCCACTAGTGTGGTTGCCGGCCAGATAGTTATTGTGAATTTAGAAAATAGACAAGTAAACCAAATAAGGCTCAAGTAAGAGGGGCTTTTAATACAAAAATGCTCGGAAATAAACAAAATATGGAAGAGCAATTACAAAAGGGTGACTTTTGAAAATAAGTCAAAATATTTTTTAAGAGAAAGAAAGAAAGGGAAAGAGGGTCCTAGGTTAATCATAATATGGATCACATCAATGCAATACCCGGTGATCACTCCTCAAGAGAGGGGCTACACGTGGTATTAGCGCACCGGTCATCATATCCATATCTACCCTTTCCCACCCCGTTTAAGGTACTAAAGTGCGAATTGGTCTCGTTCGCTATTGCATGCTATTACCCGTCCCATTCCTATCAGTCAAGGAGGCACTTAGGACTACTATTCCTAAAGGGAAGGGATATTAGGCTAATTGGTTTCAAAGGATAAAAATCTAAGGCGACATACAAAAACACATACTGCATGTTGGGGAAGCATATAACAGATACGGGTTCAAATACACCTCCTTGAACAAAAGCACATAACTAGCATGGCTTACACATACTTTTAGGGTGTGATTGAAATTCTATAGACGAGGGGAGTTTGATTCTGAGCCGAATTCTTCAGATACCTCAGATAAGAAGCCCAAATCAGGCCTGCCTACTGGTTGAAGCAGTTACTAATTAACAGAGGCGAATTCAGTTTTATTGTTGTTATTACCTAAGGCTTGCCTAGGTGTTTAGGCGGAGTCTTATAGGCATGATATCTACTTAATTCAGAATGCGGAGAAACAGTAAAAACGAATTGTTTGGGATCCCATAGGCATGCTTGCTAAACCTCGTTAAGTAAGGGAATTAGATTGTTTAAAACTAATTCAGAATAGACTGATTTTAGACCAATTTCAGATTCTGCAGGTGATGGAATCTACTATTGCTGATTTAAACCCTATGAACATGATATCTAACATTGAGTTTGAATGACACGAATCAAATTTATTTAAGAAGCCCTATAGGCATGATTTCTATATGTTAATGATTTCAGCATTTATGAACATGACACTTATTTTTAGCCGTTTAGAACCTAAAACATGATATCTAAGTGTCATGCAGAATTTAAATACATCCTACAGGCATGTTATCTTGGCGTGACATTGACCATGAAGAAATTGAGATAAACCCTATAGTCATGGTGTCTAAGATGCAGTATTGAACGTAAGGAATTCAAAACAGTCCTATAGGCATGCTTTCTACCATTTAGCATACATGATCACCCAATCCTTTTTACTAGCCAACCCCAAATGTTTATTACAACTTATTACAAACCGGAACTAATGAATTACAAAAGAAAGAATGAAAGAAAAAGCTACAACCATAGGAAAGCCTGATTTGACTTCCTATCTGAGATATGCAAGGAACCGTATCATTGGCAGTGCCATTGATTTCAAAGCCTTTTCTCAGACCTGGGTGTGTCAGATTTCCCTAAGGGCCACAATAGGACCCCGGGCAGTGCTCACACCCAAGTTACACAACCAGAATAGAGATGAGTGCAGTGTAGAAATGCCAGCCCTCATGTGTCCAGGTTCAGAGGGAGCTCATGGCTCCCAAGGCAAGGCTCGCATTAAGGGGGCAGAATTTAAGTCTAAGAAGAGAGTGAAAGTGCATAATCAGAGTTTTAAGAGCTGAGGAATAAAGGAGAGGGAAAAGGGTGATGGGAGTCAGCCATTAACTTTTCAGGGAGTCAATAACTTCACACAAAGGGGGCAGGGGATTGGGAATCCATTGCAAGGAGCCTATACACTTAGACATGGGTTAACATTGGGCATTCACATCAATAAGAAGTGCTGACATGCCTGTACATCAACCAGAACACACAACAAATAAGGGAAACATGGAGGTTATGATCATAGGAGGATCAAGTTTGGGTCGTGCACAACAATTTCCAATGATGTCATGCTCCAAACCAACCGCAAGTATTAAACTCGTTGGGGTAGGGACTTAGGATTCACCGGTCATAATACATTGATCCAGAACAAGAGAAGTAAAATTACAACATGCTAAATAGTGGTACTGGGTTAAATACAATAAGTAGGCAGACAAGAATGCAAGAAACAGTAAATAAGCATGTTGTTTTTGGTGCAGAAAACTTAATCAGAATATACCAGTAAAAAAATGCAAATGCAGAAAATAAGCAAGTTTCCCCACAGCCTAGCCTTGGCTTTCAGCTGGCTAGGTAAGGCAGCAATATAACAGCAGCAGAGAAGAGAGAGAGTTTTAGTGTAGTGTGTGTTTGAACTCAAGTGTTACGCCTTGTGTTCGTGTGTTGAAAGAGAAGAAGTACATGGTGTTTATAGTTTTTGAAAACGAGTGAGAGAGAGGTAATAAGACACAAACATGGAAACAATCATGATTCGGAATCAATTATACAAGTGATTCCCTTTAATTAAAGGGAGCACTTGTTTAATGGGTATTGACAGGTTTAAAACAAGGAAAGAAATCAATTTGTCAGCAGGCTGACAGTTGCCATAAAAGAAGTAGTAAAACATTTAGCTAGCAATCGAGTCTAGGTACAGAGATACTCTAATTTTGGAAAGGATTCAGTAAGGCAAAATAGGAAAAGAAATTAGTTAACTTTAACGGGCAAGCGAAATCAGAATTTCACAAAGGAAAAGTTTGAAATTAGTCACAAGCTTGAAAATCAGTCAAAGAAGGAGAATCAGCATATAAATAGGGTGCATAAACATAGTACATGTGAGGCCAAGCCTGTTGGCAAATGGAAATAGCATACAATAGTAGCACAAAAAGAAAATTCAATAGATAGCAACACTCGAAGCATGATAGTCAGTTGAATCAGTAGTGAAGAAACATAGAATGCGAAGATCACACACTATCAGGTGAGGAAAACCCCCTTTGAAAAAATAGGGTTTCAAACATAATCAAGTTTTAGAGATGATAGAAACCCAGAATCAGAAAAATCACCTAAAGGAGCAAGAGGTTTCGAAATAAAGAACATCAAATCGAATCATGCACTTAAAGTAACAGTCTCAGACTCAAAGCCATAGAGTTTTCAGCAATAGAAGAATTTTAAAGATGGATGAACAAACAAATTGGATAAAACTCAAGCAAACAAACATTCGCCTAATGAACAGTCAAAAGAATTAGGGCTTTCACATGCAAACTCATGCAGCAGGATAACACGAGCAAACATAGCAACATATGTCAAAATCAGAGAAAAGTTTTGAAATAACTTAACAAGAAAACCCCAATCGGAAAAGAGAAAGAGTTTTGAAAGCAGAGTTTTAAAGAGAATTTAAGAAAATGCTTAGAAGCTCAGAGCAAACATTGATCTGAAATAGATCTAAAAGATATCGGAAGGACCTTAGAGGTTAGGGTTTGAGAAGAACCCGAAATGATGAGAAAGGTTTTGAAAACCATCGATCTAAGCATGAGAGTCAAGATTTTGACTCGAATAGCCGTGGCTGGCCGGAGAAAAGGTGAGAGACGACCGGAGAATAGCCATCGAGCGAAGACTTGACAATACCCTTCACGATATGGTCATAGGACCACAGAATCAGACACGTAGAAGCCATGTGAGGTGGATACAGGTCTCCGACGACCTTGGAAGCCATAGATTTGGGAGATATTAGGGTTGTAGTTTGATGGCGGTGGCTAGGGTTTGAGAGGATTTGAGAGAGGATTGAGAGAGAAGGGGGAATTCAGGGGCGGCGGAGTTTGGAAAATGAAAAGGTTTTGGGGGTCTTTGGGTTTAGTTAGGAAAGGAGGTCTGGTGGCCGTTGATCATTTTGATCAACGGCGTAGATTGAACGGGTAGGTGGGGCGGTTTAGAGAATAGGGTTTGGGTCGGTTCAGATAGTAATTGGGTTTAAATTGGAGGTCCAATTCAGGCTGTAATGGAAATGCAATTGGGGCTAGATTTTAAATAGCAACTTTTCCCTTATTTATTTTATAAAAAATAGCAAATTAATTTTTGTAAATAAACTAAAAGCATTAAAAGATTTATCATTTATAATTATTAATTTAAAAATACTGGGCTTAATTTTGTGAATATAACCGCAATTAGATCTTAAAAGAGGCTAATACTGCAATGGTATGCAATTTAGCTTAAAAAACACTAAATAAATTTGTAAAAATATGCAAAAATTATCTTAGCTATGTTTTAGCATAAATATGAGAATCCAATAAATGAATAATCAAAAAATAATAATTTTGGAAATTATTATTTGATTTTTAGGGATAAAATAGGGCAATAAATTGAATTAAAAATCATTAGAATTTAAGAAAAAATAATAAAACATTTGGACATACTTATATATGCATGCATATGCTATTTTGAAAGTATTTTGCCTATTAAAAATATATAGGGAAAAAATGGGTATCAACAACGCTTCTGCGAGTCTGCACTTGCGGTCCCCTAGCCGCATGTGCGGTTATGACAGCAATGGAAAAGCTTCAGCTGCCAAACCAAACTCCTAACTCTTCCGTTAACCATCCGAAACCATCCCGTGGCCTCCGGGGCCTCAACCAAAAGCACGAAAAAGTCATATACCACTGAGCAAACTTATTCAAATCTTCAACACATCTCAAACAACATCAAATCAACCAACTAGCATCGAATTCAAGCCTAAGAACCTCAAAACTCTCAAAATACGCTTTCGATCAAAACGTCTATCAAAGCTCGTCTGAATAACCTGAAATTTTGCACACACATCACGTTCAACCCTATGGAGCTACTCCAACTTCGGAATTCCATTCCGACCCCGATATCAAAATCTCTCTATCGAATCGGAAACTTCAAAAATTCAACTTTTGGCATTTCAAGCCTAATTAAGCTACGGACCTCCAACATACAATCCGAACATGCTCCAAAACCCGAAATCACCCAACGGAGCTAACGGAACCAACGAAATTCCATTCTGAGGCCGTCTTCACATTGTTCCTACTATGATCCGAATTCTAAAACTTAAACTCTCATTTAGAGACTAAGTGTCCCAAAACTCTCCGGAACTCCAAATAAATCCTCCCTGCAACTCACAATAGCAGAAACAAACACAGAAAATGCAGTTAATAGGGTATCAGGGCATTAATTCATAAAATGACTGGCCGGGTCACTACAACTTTGCACTCCAATTTTGCAGGATACTTTGAAGGACAAAAGCTGGTATTTAATGGTATCAGAAGGTATCTCATTACACACTATAACTGCTTGGCTCAGGCTTATACGTGAAGCTGCTACTGTGCCTTGTTCTGTGCATCAGGCTAAGTGTTTACACACACTACATAATGCAAGGCTGGTTCACAACTCAATTTATCATCTGCTGATCTTTCTATTTTGTGTATTGTGTTAACATTTTCTGGTGGCATTAGTGTGTTCACACACTCATTCTGGAGATGATAATGCAGTGTACATATTATGTTCACTTATTGAGCAAATGAATTATCACCTGACTTGGGCAGAGTCGGTATACTGCCTTGATTTGAAGTTGAATACCATATGGAGTTCCTCATTCTGGAGCAACAATGTTGGTTGAAAATTATTGGTTGCTTCAATTCTATGTAAATGTTTTGAATTCATGTTAGCCTTGTCCACTTCCAACGGAAAGCATATCCTGGCGTCTAGTGAGAGCTTGATAGGTGCTACTTGGTATTTGCCCATGGCTATTGGATTCACATACACTAACTAGAGAACGAAGCATTCAACTTATCAGCTTATAATAGATAGTTCCTCAAATTATAGTTATTTGATCTTCCTGATAGCTAGTAATTTTGTGCAACTGTTACTTAATTTTGGACATCTTGTAAGCTTTGGACCCAATTTTGTGATTTATTAATATATTAGCCACTAGGCAGCCTGTCTAGTGGAATATTTGCTATAAAAAAATCCGAGCTCAATTAATTCATAGTGTGTGCGTCCTTAAGGAACTTAACCCCCTCCTAGCACCTGAGATTTAGGATTATTTCCTCTCATGATAAAATGGATTACACATACTGGTGTAGCGGTGCTTCAAACCCCAGTGATAAGACTGAGCAAATTGCACATGACAACTATATTTATTTTGAAAAAATAATGCAAAGAAAAGGAGAGAAATTTCACAAAGCTCCACAGTATTTCCCATTTTTCTGGCTTTGTCAACCGAACTATAGATGTTATGGTAATGCTTGATGTTTTAAGGTTTATTTATTTATTTATTTTTTGCTATTATATGGATATACCTAAAAAGGGAGAAAAAGAAGTTTTTGTTAATAATATCGGTGACTATTTTACCACCAAAGCTACCTTTAATTACTATAAGTATTGATCACTCGACCGACCAATAATTTAAAAAAGAAAAATTAAATTTGACTCTTGATTTCTAACTAGCTTTATTGTTGCTTTATCAACCACCAAGTCTAATACCCTATATAAGTGCAAAAAAGATGATTATAGTAATTTTTTCTAAAATCAAATCCGGAGTGCAAAGCTAAGTGGTAATGACTTTGTTGAAAGTTGAAACTCATAGATTAAGCCCTAGCTTTACATTCAGCAAATGCGGCCTGTTCGTTCCAAGTGGTTTGTCTCATGTAGGGGTGGCAAAACAGGCGGGTCGGGTCGGGTCGAATATGAGCGGGTTGAAAATGTTAATGTAAAAACTGATATATTATCCGATCTGACCCATATTTAATACGAATAAAAAAAATAAATTGTAAGGTCCCGAAAAATTTCGCTATGTAAATTAGGATTTCGTGGTGCCACGTAGGCTAATTATAATATTTTTGTGCTATTAACATGCTGGGCATCAATTGGATTTGGTAAACAAGTGTATGAGTCATATATTAAGTAAGGTGGGGTCCAAGGAGAGGCCTAAGTGTAAGCCAAATGGGTAAAGTTTCATAATAGGCTAAGATTCCAAAGGTACTTGCACTAGTCCATATATTGAACGAGCATATCTAAATATATATAAGGTTTTATATGATGAATAACCTATCAAATGAATGGTCATCGAGTCTAGTTTCCAACGCTTCAAACCGTTCGTCATTTGGACGTTTCTACACAAAGTTATGATCTAATTACCAAAGGCTGGAAAAATGCGATCCTGTGTCAGATATGCGATCGCCAAAACCATTATGCGGTCCGCATACATGACTTGCGATCGCAAATCTGGTCGCAAACTGGACCAGTGTAGCCCAGTTTTGGGCACCGAGTTTTTGACACGTTTGCGGCCAGCATACCCAATCTGCAGTTCATTATGCGACCGTAGACCCGCATTCGGAGGGTTAATCTTTCTATTTTTATAACCCAAACCCATCTTAATATATAGTCTTTGGGGCTTTATTTGGAGTCATTTTTGCACTGATTTTAGAGAGAGTTGAGAGCATTTTAGAGAGAGAAGGAGGAACCCCACATTCAATCATCCAATCTTGCATCAATCTTCAAGAATCAAAGAACCCAATCACAAGTTCTTCATTTAAGAGGTAAGATTCTATACATTAGGCTTTAATTTCGAGTTTTGGGTATAAGATGGGGTATTGAGGTATGATTCTTGGGTATAATACTATTATTTATGTATGCATGTATAAAGTAGGGTTGTGGAAAGATTGTTGGACATAAATAAGTAAAGATTGGGTTGGGGAATGAAGGAAACCTAGTAAAAGAGATTTGAAATCAGGATGCTCAACTAGTATTAGATAAAATGCTCAAATGAGCTGAAACCATGAATACCTTCCTAATTTGTGTTCAATTTTGTTATGTCTCAAAGTAGACTGGGATTGCTAGAATTTTCGGAATGTTGTAGTAACTTAAGGAAAGCTTAAACAAGGTATGTATGGCTAAAACCCCGTCTTTTAGAAATTGAGCTCTATCGATGCTTGTGTAAATGTGGTAAGACTGAACTTTGGATTCTTGCTTTGATTGATACTTACATGAATTGGTGTTGTGACCCTATATTTGTGAAAGATGCATTCCAATATGATCAACGTGCTATTCTTGATAACTTAAAAAGGGTGCAAGGAATATGAATCATGTATTGAAATGCTGAGACCTTAAATTGAGATTGGAGCTACATGTATTGTGCCATCTATGTGAAGTCTCATCTATGCTTATAATTCTAATTGCTCTTGTGTGCACATACTGTCCTAAATGACAAAGCTAATATTGAAATTGGGAACGTTGTAAAATGCGGCCTAGTGCCAAGAATGATGTGATAAGTTGTAGCCCCAAGTGCCTATGAAATGATATATGTGAAACGAAATGGCTAATGAGAAGGGAACAATGCCTTGGTAAGGCGGTCTAGCCGATCGGGCAGAGATCGGACTCCGCTCAAGATAGTGGTGGTGTTGTGAATGAATTCCGGAAAAAAGGAAAATGAGATTGTGGTTGAAGTATATGTCTCAAATGAGGCAACCTAGCCGATCGGGTCGAGATCGGACTTCGCTCAAGATAGTGGTGGTATTGTGAACAATGATGAATAGTGTGAAATGCCCCAAACTAAAGGCTATGAAAACGTGATGTGAAAATTGGATGATTCTTTATTATTGATAATGTTGTGATCGTTTAAAGCTTTTGAGTTGTACTTGTGATTTCCTTATTTTTGTATGAAAGTTCTTTCTCAATAGATGGTGTTTAGTTATACATACTAGTGCTATTCGATGGCACTAACGTCCCTTTTGCCGGGGGCGCTACGTCTTTAAATGGATGTAGGTGTTTCTGTAGCAAGCATTGTTGGTCGCAGCTAGTGCTGCATCATCCTTTCAGCTGACTTGGTGAGCCCCACTTTGTTTCGGGGTCCTGTTTCATTTGTTCATCATGTACTTTGTATTTGAGGTATAGCCGGAGCCTTGTTACCGGCATTTCTCTATTACATTACTCTTCAGTTATTTAGAGGCTCCGTAGACAGGTTGTGGGTAGTGTCGGGTATTGGAATTAAAGTAGAAATATTGATGTTTGGCAAAGATTTATAAAATTTGTAATATTTTGATAATTGTGATTTAAGTTGCTAATGGAAATTAAATGGAAGTTGTTAATGAAATACTTACTAAAGCTGATTAATGGAGCCCATCTCCTATTTAATCATGAGTTGGGTTGGGTAGGATGAAACCTAATAGGCTTGCTCAGTCGGGCTTACTCGGTTAAGCGCCGGTCGCGCTCCTCGAATTTTGGGGCGTGAAAAACTTGGTATCAGAGCCTAAGGTTTTAAAGTGTCCTATGATGTCTCGGAGCCGTGTCTAGTAGAGTCCTTCTTATCGGTGTGTAGTCGACCACATCTATAAGTTGGAGGCTATTCGGACATTTAGGATTTCACCCTTCTTTGATACTCCAAGATCGTGCAGTAGAGCTCAAGATAGGGAGCTAATTTCCATTCTATGTCTTAATCTTAAGATGAGTAATTCATGATTTTGGAAGCAGTAAGGAGGGAATGTCCCCACCATTGAATCTGAGGGAGATTGCCCAAGCGTTTGTTAGGAGAATGTATGGAGCCATAGAGGGATTGGTAGAACTTCTTGGTAAGGGGAGTACCCTTGTTCCTATTAATGCCTCTGCACCACCAGATCATGTAGTATATCAGTATGTTACCTACGTACATTAGGGATGTTGAGTCGAGGAGTATTGATTAAGCTATTTCCCTACCAACCTAACGTCATTAAGTGAGTCAAATCAAAATTTTTACTCATTGCATGTCTACATCCTTATTGAAGAGTCCTCATAAACATGATCTTAATAAGATATGAGTCACAAAAACATGTGTGTACCTACTCCTTGAAGGAGACGTATTGTTCGTGAATCCACTCTATCACAAATTCTCTTATTTACATCCTCTTGTGGAATTAATTTCTATAAGTACGTCCTTGAATGGAGTTATAACTCTAGGATTAATACTTCCCACTTTCTTTCCTAAATTCTCAATAGGGGACTACATCCGATGAATTTGTTACAAAATCTTTTTATGGACAACGTCTGCTCATTTGTGCCTTTGCATGCACCGTCGTAAAGTTTACCTATGTGGTTTCAAGTTCCATGTAAAGCATCCCAGTGTTGCGATCCTTCTCGAGTCACTCTATTACTCACTTGTGTATATGGATTATATGGTTTGAACAATCACTCTACTCTCTTGCGAGTATCATCATGAAAGCTTCTCAATATCTAGTAACATAAGAGCATAACTTAACACCTATCACATGAGTGCATGTCAACTGAAATGGTCATTGTGTGCATAAAGTCTCTCTGAAAATTGAGATCCTCACATCCCCGTCATAGGAAGATCTTGTCACGCCATCTTAGTATAACTTTAGTGTCCACTTGGGACATCCCACAGTAAGTAGCTCACTTTGTTCCTAGTATTGTGGTTGCCCGTGGCGTGGTCGTGTATTGCAGTTGGGAGTTAATATAGCAGAAGCATGTCCAGCTCATAACAAAAGTTTATTTTCTCTTTACACCTCCACAACATGTGATAATTGTGTTCCTTAGTTAGTGGATTCATTGTGCTAGTTTCCCCACACTTTCTCGATAACCATGAGAGAACATATCCTTCTATGAGTCATTGTAACACTTCCTTTGTCATGAGGACCCTTACTGGGCTCTCCGTCAAGACCAAGCGTACCTTTGGAGGTTATCGTAGCACAACACCTGTTTCTCCTGTTTCCTGTCTTTCATTAGCATCTGGGTATTTCTCAAGTCAAAATCCATGGAGAACTCATTATGAACATCTGCAAACCTACCATGATTATTTTATACTATCTCATTGGGTTCCCACCTCACTTCAAGTTCATCAAAGGTTGATAGCATGCTGCAATTGCTGAGATTGAATGATCTCCTTTCGATAATGGATTATCTACACATGTGCTAGTCCAACGATCTGCTTATCAGTCTATATCTCGCCTTTAGGTTTTGGGTTGACCAAGGAGAAATACACCTAGTACCACATTCATATGTCAAAGCCTTTCTCTCAGTCAAGTCTTATAGTATCTCCCAATGTGGTTTGTAATAGCTGGTTTGTAGAAGTGTGTTGTAGTGCTTCATTATGAAGTAGAGTTGCTAAACATTATTGGACTTTAGAATTATGGAGCTATACATCACATGACTTCATACAGAGATCTTCTTTCAAAAATGTAGCTTCTCGTAATCGCTTTATATTACCACCCTTCCTAGTGGTTACAATGTAAAGGTTACTTCCATAAGGCTCTCTCACTTTCATTTCATTTGTCTTGCATCATGTGTTGTTTACCCGTAATCTTCAATGTGATATTATCTCAATGTCTCGACTAGTTATCCAACCATATGATCCGATTTAATTAACCTCACTTTTATGTACTCTACAAGCGCCCTGAGAGTGGGTAAATTTCCCCTTTTCTACAGACTTCTAATGTCTTCAACTCTGTTTAAGCTTGTCGATTCCAAGCGGCGCTCTTAGTTGTGCTGCCTTACTATCTATTTTTATCTGGTAACTCTCTTCGTGAATCTAATTTTATACCTTATGGCATCAAGGGTCGGGGTATGTCCCTTTGGTTAAAATAAAAAGATATTACTCGCACTACTTATGAGATGTTTTCTTAAACAATCATCTACCTGCTCTACTTGTCCATGTGACTAGATAATCTAGGTTACTTTTCCCCGATAAATGCATTAAGACGTCTCATTCTTTCAAACTTATCCATGTGGGCACTTTGAGGCCTTGTTTTATACCAACTCGTAATGGTTTTAAGTACTTTCTTGCCATTGTTACTGATTTTCTAGGGCTACGTGGGCTTGTCTCGTGGGTTCCAAAAGTAATTATTTCCCCTAAGTTCAAGCTTATATTGCTATGGTTTCAAACCAAAGGGCGTCCCCTTTTCAAAAGTCTTAAATGGGTCGGATTAGATGGGTTACGTGGCCTTCTTCTCACTCGGCTTCTAGAATATTTGACTATATCATTGTCATGTGAGGGGAATTTTGCTACCCTTGGTATTCCACCTCCTTGGGTGGATAGGAGTGTCATTTGTCTTTCTCCCCGGAGCATCGTGTTAACCATTAGAACGCCTCTAACCAATACATGATTTCATCCCAACATTTAGATGTCCTAGCTATGTGGTTTTACTCGAGAAGGGTGAGATTAGATGCCTTCAGATTTTTGCACATATCATGAGCATATTGATTTGGAAGACAAGTTGTCGTCCCTTAGTTCTCTCATATAAGGTCAATTGTCAGGGAGGGTTAAGCTGTTTGAATTATGATGATCTCATAAGTCTTTTAACTTCATTTTCATCCTCATGGGCTTATGGCATAGATTCCTTGTGTCAGCTAACGTCAAGAGTGTAATTCCACTTCATGTAATTTGAATCCCATATCGCATTCAAGGTGCCAGAGTATAAATTGATTTTCCCTTCACTCTAGGAAACGACCAGGTCATGTACTTGAATATTCCTCCTTAATGATTCCTATTGCCAATGTACTACTTACCCCTATGCCTCATTTGTGTAATAATTGATTTCATCACAATGATTAACCATGGCAGTATTGTCAGTAGTAATCTTCGTGCCTCTTAGCATATAACCTCATGAAATACTCTGCTCAGCACATTAATAAATTTCTGAATAATTCCAGCCTGATCTTGATCTCTGTTGCTCCTCATTGTATTAAATCTATAGGGTATTGAATGTTCAAGCATGTCTAAGAGGGAGCGTCCCCGTGTGATCACATATATTCGATAAGTAATTCTATGGTCAACTTATGATAGCACATCTTAGAGTAATTGTTGAAGGCCATCGAAGGTTTAGTGTGAGTGTTCGCCTAGAGATTTAGAGTTTAGGAGGGTGAATAGGTTATTCTCTAAATTTTCCCCTGAAGATGTTATGTGAGTTGTAACGAAGGTTGCATAAGTGTATTTCACATTAGGTTGCACTATGAGTATGATGTTCCCCATCGTTGTTCCCCCTGTATTATCTATTTTCATATGTCTATGTCTAAAAAGGTAGTTGGAAATCCTTTGTGCATCATTCCGGTGGATATTATTGAAGGAGAAGTTAATGGATAGTTGGCCTATGAAGGGTATTTATTTGTCATCCTTGTTAGGTAAGTTTGGGGGTGGAGATTGTATCCGCGAATGTGTTATGGCGAAGTCAGTAAGTATAAGAGGCCACATTAAAGGCCGAGAGTGTTTGGGAAATAAAGTATTTTCTCTTGATTGTATAGCAATTGGTTTTGGTTTGAAAGGTACCTTATAGGTGTTGTGATTTAAAAATGTGCAGTTCATCTCCAAGTATCCTTATGATAATGTAGTTCTTGTAATGATGAGATTAGTATTGTTGATATACACATTGTGGTGCTTTGTCTCGTTGTGGATGTGTTGTTAGGATGGTTTTGGTGATTCTTTGGCAGGTGGATAGGCCTTGTTACAAAGGAGATGCTGCCGAAATTTCTGAAAAATTTAGGAGTTAGTCAAAATTTAGGGACATGAGGTAGATTAGGAAAGAGATATGTTATGATAAGTGTTTGGGGAAGGCTCTACTTCTTATTCGACGACGAATGATCCTAAGAGGGGGAGAATGTAAGGCCCCAGAAAATTTCGCTATGTAAATTAGGATTTCATGGTGCCATCTAGGCTAATTATAATATTTTTGTGATATTAACATGGTGGGCATCAATTGGATTTGGTAAACAAGTGTATGAGCCATATAATAAGTAAGGTGGGGTCCAAGGAGAGGCCTAAGTGTAAGCCAAATGGGAAAAGTTTCATAATAGGCTAAAATTCCAAAGGTACTTGCACTAGTCTATACTTTGAACGAGCATATCTAAATATGTATAAGGTTTTATATGATGAATAACCTATGATATTAAAGGTCATCAAGTCTAGTTTCCAACGCTTCAAACCGTTCGTCATTTGGACATTTCTACACAATGTTATGATCAAATTACCGAAGGCTAGAAAAATGCGATCCTGTGTCAGATATGCGATCGCAAAAACCATTATGCGGTCCGCATACATGATGTGCGATCGCAAATCTGGTCGCGAACTGGACCAGCGTAGCCTAGTTTTGGGCACCGAGTTTTGCGATGCGTTTGCGGCCAGCATACCCATTCTGTGATCCATTATGCGACCGCATACCCGCATTCGGAGAGTTAATCTTCCTATTTTTATAACCCGACCCCATTTTAATATATAGAGGCCGTTTGGATTGGCTTCTTTTAAGTGCTTCTAAGTCAAAATAGCTTTTAAGTCATTTTGTAGTGTTTGGATAAAGTAAAAAAGTGCTTTTAAGTACTTATTTTTAAGCTAAAATGACAAAAACAAGCCAAAAGCCAAACGCTAGAATTCCTAACTTATGGCTTAAAAGATATTTTGGCTTAAAAGTCACTTAAAAGAAGCTCATCCAAACGGGCTCATAGTCTTTGGGGCTTCATTTGGGGTCATTTTTCGACTGATTTTAGAGAGAGTTGAGAGCATTTTAGAGAGAGAAAGAGGAACCCAATATTCAATCATCCAAGGCATTGAAGGGCGCAGAGGTAAAGAAGTGCCGTCCGCAAAACGAATTTTGAGGCAGATAAAATTGCAGTCCGTAGAATTCCATCTGCGGCCGCAACCCAAGCTAAAGAACCCAACAGGAGTTTGACAAATGTGCGTACTGCACATGAATTTCCGGCCGCAAAATAGGGTCTGCACTGACAAGTATTTTCAAGTTCCGAGAGTGTGCAAAAGACCAAGTCCTGACGCCTTTCAGAAGTGCGGACCGCCCAAGAAATGTGCGGTCGCAGAATCCACCTTCCTGCCAACTGAAGAAATCTGCGGATCGCATATAGTATTATGCAGCCGCAGAACCCCCCGGGGGGCATTTTTATCAGCGAATGTTGGCCCATTATGATTATAAGTTTAATTTTCTTTTCTTCTTTAATTTCTTCAATTCCCATTACGAGTAGCTAGATTTTTACTAGGGTTTTGACCCAACCCTAGTGTGTAAACCTTATAGGTATTTAATTTAATGCTTGTTTGTGATTGGGTGTTGATTACAGCTTAGTTCATGCTACAATTTTAGAATTAATTGTTGCAAATATTGATTCATTCCTATTTGACTAAGTTTCTACTTGAGAAAGAGAGACCTAGTCTTGGATAATTTGTTTAACAAGAAATTAGGCTAATTGAGAGATTAATTAGCCTCGTTAAAGTTGTCAAACTAGAGATAGTAAGAATCCGACTTGAGCTCATATCAACTATTTTGTTTGATAACCATTTGGACGTGAGAAAGCCTAATTGGGCAAAATTACTCTCTGAACAAGAGGTATTGACTAGGTAATACAGAGTTGATAGCTATAATACACCTGATAAGTGGGGATTTTGACTACTTATTAGCGGCTTTTAGCTTTTGTTTTATTCTAAAAGCGTTTAATTGTATTCTCAAAAACTGATGAAATGTGCTTAACTGCAGGAATATTTGAAGATGAACTCCCAAGATGAAATCCAACTCAAGAAGGAGTAATTTTAACTCAAAGACACAAAAGGCACAGAAGCTCAGAAGTGCGGACCGTAGAATATCATCTGCGTCCGCAAATTGGGAAGGAAAGGTCAGCAGAGAAAGATGCAAAGTGTGGTCCGCACATGAATTGTGCGGCCGCAAAAGCTAGGTCAAGAGCAAAGTTCAGAGAGTGTGCATTCCAATTCCATCAAGAGTGCGGACCACACAAGAATTGTGCGGCCGCAGAAGGAGTGCAATGCAGCCACATAAGTAGAAGTGCGGACCGCAGAAGAGCAAGATGCGACCGCAGTTACAAATCTGCGGACCGCAGAAAAAGGCCTTGCGACTGCATATAAGAATTATGCGACCACAGACTTCCTATCCTGACAAGTTGAAGTATTATGCAGACCGCACATGGAATTGTGCGGCCGCAGAACCTCCCAAAGAAAATTTTTATCTGAAATTTCCATCCCTGTATAAATAGATGAGTTTCGCATTTTTAGGTTATGTTTTGACATCAGCAGCTACAGTAACTGATTCTCTTTTCTTCTATTAGTAGTTTTTCATCTTTTGGTTATTTTAACATAGATTTTATCATTTTGATTTTGCAATATGAGTTTAATTAGCATCTCTTCTTCTATTTCTTCAACTTCAAGCATGAGTAGCTAGATTTTTACTACGGCTGTGACCCAATTCTAGTGTGTAAACCTTATGGGTGTCTAATTTAGCGCTTGTTTATTGCTGGGTGTTTATTCATTATCCTTGTTCATTCTTTAATTGGTAGAATTAATGGTTGAAAACATTAGTTTAGGACTATTGACTTAGTCTGTACTTGAGAAAGAGAGACTTAGTCTAGGAAAATTTGGTTAACAAGAAATTGGGCCAATTCAGAGATTGATAATCCCAATTAAAGGGTTCAACCTAGAGATAATAATAAGTCGACTTGAGCTTTTATCAAATGTCTTGTGCAATGCCCATTTGGACTTGAAAAAGTCAAATTGGGCAACATCACACTCTGACCGAGAGGTATTGATTGGGTAATTGAGTGTTGATAGCTACACACTACCAATAAAACAAGTACTAGGGTTATATACCATTAGGCAAACACCTAGGTGATGGTCATAGCCCTAGGCTTTTTACAAATCTTGAAAAACAACAAAAACAATTTCTTAGTTTAATTTCTTAATCTTGTAATATTAGTTTAAAATAGACCTAGAAACAACCCGAATTTGTGAAAGTATAAATTGAGATAGTTCAAGCTCATACACTACAATATCTACTCCTAACTCCCATTCATAGCTCCCTGTGGAATATTGACCCCGACTTCTTGTTGTGTATTACTATTGTGATCGACTGTTTCATAACCTTGAATAGAGGTGTGACTTGGACGAGATCAATTTTTGGCGCCGTTGCCGGGGAGCTAAAAAATGGATTCAGCTATAGATTTGGTTTTGTATGTGGATTGTCTTCTTTTCTTTCTGTGCTACTTATTTTTGTGAATCAATTGTAGGTGCAACAATAGCAAAAAACAATGATCAACTCGAAAACATGCTTTTGGGGATGTGGACGTTGAGGATGACCTAGTTGAAGAGGTTCCTCTTGAACCTCAAGCAAATATAAGAGGTCGGGCACCTTAAGAAAACGTCCCACTTCAACCCCTACCTCCACCAAGAGCGGCTCAACACCGGGTTTTGGCGAAGGAAGGATATGCAAGTGCCATAGTCTCACCCCG
Source organism: Nicotiana attenuata (assembly GCF_001879085.1). Taxonomy (NCBI): domain Eukaryota; kingdom Viridiplantae; phylum Streptophyta; class Magnoliopsida; order Solanales; family Solanaceae; genus Nicotiana; species Nicotiana attenuata. Next base: position 485,900 of record NW_017670552.1, on the reverse strand, counting down.
CATAAGGCGGGAAACATTCAAATCACAAATGTAATGCTCACATTGCAAGAGCAACGGGGATTCTTCACCGGGGCTCCAAGCCAAAATGCATACAAACATTTGAAGGGGTTTGTGGACACTTGCTTGGGGAGTAAACAGACAAACGTCTCAGAGGATGATTTAAGGTTAAGGCTATTTCCCTTCTATCTACGGGGAAAAGCCTTATATTGGTTGGAAAGATTCCAAATCATTCCATCCATACGTGGGATGAGTTGGCAGAGAAATTTATTTCCAAGTTCTTTTCACCCGGGCATACGGCTACTCTTAGAGATGAGATTCTAGCATTCAAACAAGAGCCCAATGAGCCGTTACATGAGATATGGGAGCTATATAAGACAATAGTCAAAGAGTGCCCCAATAATGACATGACGGTCACTATGATTAAATAAACTTTCTATTGGGGGATCACCACGACCAATCAGTGGGTGGTAAATCAACTTACCGGTGGAAATTTCATGACAATGCGGTATGCAAAAGCTTGTGATATTTTGGATGAAATGGCAGACACATCATCGAAATGGCAAAGTCGGGCTAATGTTCCTCAAAGGTGATCCGAACGTGATTCACCTCCACAAAGAGTTGCATGAGCATGCCCAAGCTATTGCCGAATTGACCACCACAATGAATCAATTAGCCAAGGATCAACTTCAACAAGTACAAAGTCCTAAGCAAGTGAATGCCATGGAGGGAGTAAGCATGATGGTGAACAAAAGAAGGACCAATGGTCCACAAGTGCAAAACCGAGTAGAGAATTATGTGCAAAACGGTAGTGGGTTTGATCAAGATGAATCTTACAATGAACAAGAGGAGGAAGTGAAATATGTGAACAACTTCCAAGGGAAAAGAAACAACTCTCAAGGACCGAATCAACAACAATGGAGACCTCAAAGTAATCAAGGTAATTAGAATTCCAACAATCAAGGGAATTGAAATAATAACAACAATCAAGGAAATTGGAGTGGTGGAAATAACCAATGTAATTGGAATGGAAACGACCAAGGATAGTGGGGAGGTAATAATCAAGGGGGATGGAACAATAACCAACGCAATCGGGGGTCGGGTTTTCAAAGGCCCCCGATGTATCAACAACCGAGCAACCCGCCTCCTTATCCTTCCCATAGTTCAAGTTCTTCCAACAATGGAATGAGGCATATAGAGATTATGTTCAAGCGAATGATGGAGAAGAATGCCGATTCAGACGCCCAACTTGCCTCCCACAATACATCAATCCGTAACTTGGAAGTTCAAATGGGGCAAAGCTCTCAAGTTCTAAGTACTCGTCCTAAGGGGGCACTACCAAGTGACACGGTGGTGAAGCCATAGGGTGGGAACAACACGAGACATGCCATGGCCATTACAACAAGGAGTGGAAAAGGCGGGAATGCACCCACCTCATGTCAAAGGAAACTTGTGGATGATGAGCAGGTGGTACAAGAGGATAAGACCCCGAACAATTTAGTGCAAGCAAATGATGAAGTGTGGATTGATATTGATGACAATGTGGAAGAGACTCAAGAGGAAGTGAACCCGTCTAGGAATCACGTTATTGACATACCGGAACCTGTAGTGCAAAAGGTTAAGGAACCATTGCTTAAGCCTCCTCCACCTTATCCTCAAAGGCTTTCCAAGCAAAACAGCGAGAATCAATTCAAAAAGTTCATCGACATGATGAAGAGTCTATCAATAAATGTTCCATTGGTTGAAGCTTTGGAGCAAATGCCTTGTTATGAAATGTTTATTAAGGATATGTGTGACCAAGAAGCGGTCGATGAATTTTGAAACTATCAAAGTCACCCATCAAGTGAGTGCAATTGTGCTTTCTATGGCTCCTAAATTGAAAGATCTCCATGCTTTCACAATCCCTTGTACTACTGGAAGTGCTGAGTTTGCTAAAGCTCTTTGTGATCTCGGGGCAAGAATCAATTTGATGCCCTATTCGGTTTTCAAGACTTTGGGAATTGGGAAACCAAGACCCACATCTATGAGATTGCAAATGGTCGATCGAACTATGAAGAGACCCTTGGGAGTGATTGAACATGTTTTGGTTCGTGTTGATAAATTCATTCTCCCTGCAGATTTTGTCATTCTTGATTGTGAGGTTGACTATGAGCTACCGATTATTCTTGGTAGAACTTTCCTTGCTACGAGGAAGGCTCTTGTTAATGTGGAAGCCGAAGAACTTACCTTCTGGGTTGATGATGAAAAAGTGGTTTTCCATATATGTAACTCCATGAGGCAACCCCATAGCAATGAGGCGTGCTCTTTCGTGGACTTGGTGACCGATGTGATTATGGATGGAACTAGTGCTGCAATAAATGTTAATGATACATTGGAAGTTGTCTTGCTCAACTTTGATGAGGAAGAGATGGATGGCTTCGTGGAATGTGTGAACTCTTTGCAAGGAATGTGGTTGTACGCTTATGAACCCCGCAAATTGTCGTTGGATCTTGAAAATAGGACAACTCCTCCTACAAAACCTTCAATTGAAGATCCTCCTATCTTGGAGTTGAAGCCATTGCTTCCACATCTTCGGTATGAATTTCTTGGCCCTTCTCCTACTTTACCAGTTATTCTTTCCTCTTGTTTGACTAACGTACAGGTAGACTCCATATCGGCGGTGCTTCAAAAGAGGAAGAAAGCTATTGGATAAACATTAACGTATATTCGGGGGATAAGCCCCACATTTTGCATGCACATGATTAATTTGGAGGAAGGTGCCAAACCATCTAGTGAACAGCAAATGAGACTCAATGAAGCCATGCAAGAGGTTGTCCAAAAGGAGATTATCAAGTGGTTGGATACCGGGGTTGTCTACCCCATTTCTGATAGTTCGTGGACTTCGCCGGTTCAGTGTGTCCCAAAGAAAGGGGGCATGACGGTGGTCATCAATAACAAGAATGGGTTGACTATAAGAACGGTGACCGAGTGGAGTGTATGTATGGACTATCGTAGGCTCAGCACAGTCACAAGGAAGGACCATTTTCCACTCCCCTTCTTAGATTAAATGCTTGATAGATTGGCCGGCCATGCTTTCTATTGTTTCCTAGATGGGTATTCCGGCTACAACCAAATTCTTATTGCTCTGGAGGATCAAGACAAAACTACCTTTACATGTCCTCATGGTACTTTTGCCTTCAAGCGGATGCCATTTGGGTTGTGCAATGCACCGGCGACTTTTTAAAGGTGTATGTTGGCGATCTTCATGGACATGGTGGAGGATTATCTTCAAGTATTCATGGATGACTTCTCGGTGGTCGGGAATTCCTTTGATGATTGTCTTGTAAACTTGGATAAATTGTTGGCAAGATGTGAAGAAACAAATTTGGTGCTCAATTGAGTGGAATGTCATTTCATGGTCGATGAAGGCATTGTCCTTTGCCACAAGATCTCAAAGAATGGCATTGAAGTCGACAAGGAAAAGATCGAGGTGATTTCTAAACTTCCACCGCCAACTTCGGTGAAAGGAGTGCGGAGTTTCTTAGGCCACACGGGGTTTTACCGGCATTTTATCAAGGATTTCTCTAAAGTGGTGAACCCATTGTGCAAGATTTTGGATAAAGATGCTAAGTTCCACTTCAATGATAATTGCATGAGTGCCTTTGAAGTGTTGATGTTTAAGTTGACTACTACTCCCATCATCACCGCTCCAAATCGGAGTGCTCCCTTTGAGCTCATGTGCGATGTATATGATTTAGTGGTAGGGGCTGTTTTGGGGGAACGAATCAACAAGATTATTCATCTGGTCTACTATGCTAGTAAGACCATGAATAGTGTCCAAGTAAACTATATCGTTAAGTAGAAAGAGCTCCTTTGCATTGTGTTTTCTATTGAGAAGTTCCGCCCGTACTTGATGGGTGCATGCGGCACTTTGTTATCCTATGAGCAAGAAAGTGTCAAAAGCCCGGTTGAGGAGATGGGTGCTATTATTTCAAGATTTTGATATTGACATCTAAGATTGAAAAGGAAGTGAAAACCAAGTGGCAGACCAATGGTCTCATTTGGAGGAGGAGGGCAGGCCGCATTATGGCCTTGAAATCAATGACTCCTTCCACGATGAGAACCTTTTGGCTATTTCAATGAAGGAGGTTCCATGGTTCGCGGATCTATAAAATTTCCTTTTGAGTGGTATCATCCCGGATGAGTTCTCTTCAAACCAAAGGAAGAAGCTCAAACGGGATTGTCAAGACTTTTATTGGGATGAACTGTACCTTTTCTGGATATATACGAATGGATTGATTAGAAGATGTGTACCGGAGGAGGAACAAGGTGAAATTCTTGGGGCTAGTCATTCTTCGCCATATGGAGATCACCATGGTGTAGCGAGAACGGCGGCAAAGTTCTATGTTGTAGTTTCTATTGGCCCACTCTTTACAAGGATGCAAATGATCTAGGGAAGCGTTGTGATGAATTTCAAAGGGCCGGTGGAATCTCAAAGAAAAACGAAATGCCCCGCACCACCATTTTGGGGATTGATATTTTCGTTGTGTTGGGTATTGACTTTATGGGTCTTTTTGTGAGTTCTTGTGGAAACACCTACATATTGGTCGTGGTTAATTATGCGTCCAAATGGGTTGGGGTCGTTGCACTACCAAAAAATGAGGCGTGAAGTGTGGCGGCATTCTTCAAGAAGAATATTTTCAAAAGCTTTGGTACTACGCGGGCTATCATAAGCGATAGGGGATCGCATTTTTGCAACAAAGCCTTCGACACCTTACTCGCAAAGTATAGTGTCACTAATAAAGTCACGACTCCCTACAATCCACATGCAAGTAGTCATGTGGAAGTCTCCAATCGGGAGATAAAGAGTATTTTGTCCAAAACAGTGAATGCTAACCGGACGGATTGGTCCAAGAAACTTGATGATGCTTTATGGGCTTATAAGATGGCTTACAAAACACCCATCGGAATGTCTCCATATCGGTTGGTGTTCGGAAAAGCTTGTCACCTTTCGGTGGAACTTGAGAACAAATGTCACGACCCAAACCTATGGGCCGCGTCGGGCACCCGGTACCTTACTCAACCGAGTACCAACGTAATGAATCTCTCGTATCATACTATTATAGGTAAATAATTCGGAGAGGCTGTCATGAGATAAGTAGAATAAACATGAGAGAATACTTGACATAGAACGACCCAGCCTGATATAAAAAATTACTACGTGACATACAGGCTTATGAGGCCAACATGATCATTTGTTAACTCAAAACATAGGCTGACAATGCCATACAAGTATGTGTATACATGGCATCTGTCCACAAGACTCCAAGGGTACATAAGTATCACAAAGGTCGGGACTAGGCCCCGCCATTCCAATCAATAAATGTCCTACTTATATTGACCAAATAACAAACTCCGGAGCAAATGGAGTGCACCAACACCTTCCGCTAAGCTGATAGCCTTCTTGGAAGACTCTCAACCTGTCTATCAGAACCTGCGGTTATGGAACGCAGCGTCCCCATGCAAAGGGACGTCAGTAAAAATACTGTACTGAGTATGTAAGGAATGAAAATCAGTAAACAATAGACATGAGAGAAACATGGAGTATAAGACTCAATGTGAAAGTCTGGATAACTCTGTAAATCATGAAATACTAATAGTGTCATGTATGCTTATGAATGTCATGTCGTGCATAGGTACATGTATTCGTAACATCATCATGTTTCTGAGGGCATCCCATCATATCATCTCGGCCACTGTGGGCAAAATTATCAGCGTATACCAGCTGATCAAGTGGTGGTGCCCAGCTGATCAAGTGGTGGTGCATATATAATGTCGTAACCTTTTCCCATATATGTATATATATATATATACATATATATATATATGTATATATACGCATATATAACACCATCTGTTCATGGGTCAATGTATATGTATAAACTTTTTCAACTTACGTATTTTCGGAGACCCATGGACAGAAGATATAATAATAAGACACATGGTAATTCAAAAACATAAGCACCTCTAATACTTCTATGAATTGAGTCATTTATGGATGTTGTGCATTTGCTCATTTCGTTTGTATCGTATAGGTTATGCCAAAAGGAGAAGGGATAGCCTTAACATACCTAGACCAATTCTCTTGAAAATTCCTCTAACACAAACTTTTGCGACGAAACACGTAATGACAAGATCGGAGTAGGGAAAAATCCGTATGATATTCTTGAGAAAGATTGCACTGTACTCCCTTAGAATTGCAATTCCCACGTTGCTAAGCATTGTAAGGAATCATATAAATCCTTGAATTCCATCCGTTACTTTGTAGTCTTGTATGAGCTTGATTAAGTAACTCACGTTACTATTAAAAAATACGATCTTTGCTTGAAGCTTTGTAAAGGATTCATTATGATGTCTTGTTTGAGAAATACTTACCAAGCCAATCTTTCTTACTTCATAATGTAAGAAAGGCTTTCATGATTATGGGTTGTGGGCCCCACATCCTTTGTGATTACTAAGCCACCAAGCTATTTAGATGTGTGTCACCTTACTTTGTGAATTAAGAGTCACATTTGAGCTTTAATTAAGACTCCTTGGCTGCCACGTTAGGAGTTTCTTAAATTTATCCAAAATAATTAACCCATTTCCTTAATTAACTTATTAATCCTCTACTAATGCAATAATTAATCAACTACCCACATAATTAAGAATTATATCAAATTACTTAAAAAATTACTTTATACACCTTACTATCATGGTCATGTGGTACCTTGTATGGTATTAGTCCATAATTATCGGGTATTATAGATTGGAACGTATTTTATCCCAAAATGAGAAACTTCGACGAAACTCGATTTCTTTGATTTGATCTGATTCGCTTACCCTCTCACCTTTACGAATTTACTTATCACTTCTTTGAAATAGTGTGATACTGATAATCTCAAAATAATTTATTCCTGAGCTTACGTCGATTGACTTATGATGAAACTTTAACGTACGAAAATGCGGGATGTAACATCTCATTTCTAAGCTTTCCTCAATTAACTTTTGGCTTACTTTCACGTATGAAGTCATGGGGTGTAACAACAAAGCCGTGTGAGCTCTTAAGAAGTCGAATCTTGAGTGGGATGTTGCCGCTAACTTGAGGGTGGGACATTTGAATGAGTTGGATGAGTTCAGGTACCATGCATACACAAGTTCGTCCTTATACAAAGAGAAGATGAAATATCTTCATGACAAGTACATTGGAACAAAGAGTTCAAAGAGGGTGATCTTGTGTTGTTGTTAAATTCACGATTGAGGATGTTTCTCGGGAAGTTGAAGTCTAAATAGAGTGGCCCGTTAGAGGTTGTGGGTGTGACACCCTATGGTGCATTGGACTTGAAGAATAAAACTGATGAGGTATTTCGAGTCAATGGTCACCGGTTGAAGCATAATTTGGGAAAAGTTGGTGATGCCCATGTTTTGGTAGTGATTCATTTCAAGCGATGGTAATCTGCATAATGCCACGACGTTAAATCAGGCGCTTCTTGGGAGGCAACCCATGTTTCCTTTTCTTGTTTTTGTTTTTCTTTTATTCATTTGTAGATAGGCGTTATTTTTGTGCTAACTGGATTTGAAGTGTGTTGCAGGGATGAGTGTGCTTTACAGGAATTCTGCTCAAAAAATTGGCCAAGTATGGAAAGAAGTGTGGACCGCATGTATATTGTACGAGCCGCACAATTGTGTTAGCTACAGCACAAGGGAAATGCGGCCGCACAATTGCAGTGCGGACCGCACAATTGCAGTGCGGACCGCACAAATTGAAAAGGAGAAATGCAAACTCTCTGAAGTTGGTTTGTCAGAGAAATTTCCAAAGTTCGGCCGCACATCAAAATCTGCGATCCAAGAAATCTGTGGCCGCACCACAAATTCTGCGAACCGCAGATCAGTAAGGGCCTTTGAACCTCAGGTAATAGAGTGCGGACCGCAGGAGAAGTTACGTGGCTGCACTCGTCCCTTTTTCCCTTAGCCAGACCTGTCTTGTATAAATAGTGAACCTATGGCTACTGTACATTCTTTTCACTCTCTAAGAACTCTAAACTCTAAAATATTAAAAGCATATTTTCAATCATCTACCACGCTAAATCCACATCTATTATAACTCATTTGCATTGCGTCATATCTGGTTTGCTTCAATTGCTCATAAAATTTTTCAATTTTTAGTTTAATTTACAATTTGTTAGTGTACACGGCTAAAATTGGAAAGCCTGATTTACGGTCATTGCGACATCCCGTGGCTTCACCTGGAGGGCTCGAGGCAAAGTTCAAGGTCCAGCCCGAGGGTTCCTTAGCTCGACCTCGGGGTAGCAAAAATCGGTGGTTACCTTGGGCAAGCGGGAGGTTCCCAAGGCATGCGACCAAAGCTGACAATACCTGCAAGAGTAATTCTAGTCTGTACCAGGCTAGTAAATAGCTGTACCAGCTACATTTCTTTGTAATAATTTGGCGTGTACCATGTTGAGATTTCCCCTCCTATATAAAGGGGATCCTTGTCATTTTGTAACATATACAACACACTACATTGAATACAAGAACAAGAACATTCTCTGCTCTCTAACATAAAACATATTCTTCTTTGATCTTATTACTTGCATTTATTGCTTACATTTGTTGTATTTCATTGATTGTTCTTCATTTATTGCTCATTATTGATCATAAAGAGCCCTCATCAAGGCCTTTATAAATGTTGGTTCTCCACCGACTGTCCAAGAGTCTAACTCCAGCTCGACCTCGAGGCCTCGAATTAGCCAGCTCGAGGTCCCGATTCTCAGCCATTCGGTTTGCTTAATACGTTACCTTCAAGATCTTATCCTATTTTCTAGTCTCTCACTTAGCATCTGCTGCTTAACAACTAGCATAAAAATAAATCACGTATTTATAGAACCACAAAATCAAATCTAATTGTAATTACAATTTTGAAGGTAAACAGTTTGGCGCCCATCGTGGGGCTAAAAATAATAGTGATTGTTTTCTTGCTGGTTTACTACATAACGCAAGTTATCTTTCATGCTTCTTTTTGTGCAAAGAATCTTTCGTTTCACATCAGAATGTCAAACTCGGTGAATGCGTATGAGAATAATGGTCCTGAGGACCATGGAGAAAATGGTGTAGCCGTTCCAGGTATTGGTGTACCACCACGAAACCCTGAGGATGCGCCAAAATCAATTCCCGTAGACGTAGTCTCGCGCAACACCTAACACGTCGACATAACTCCCATACCAATGGGAGTATACGCCAAGAGAACCAACAGAAAGCTCGGGAAAATCCAGCCCGGGGAGAAAGAGAAGCAGACGGGAGAAACGAAACAAAAAAACCCCAGCACATCGTTCATATGATCATCGGAGGGACCGATGTTGCCCAAGGACCCGTGATCAAGCGGGCAAAGGTTTCTGCCATAATGAAAGGCAAGTGCGGAGCCGCATGCCCGAGCACGTCGTTGCCTTCAGAAAAGAGAATTTCAAGACCTTGTCTCATCCCCATAGTGATGCGCTGGTAATTTCATTTCTCTTGAATATCGTTCAAATTAAACGTGTACCGTGGATCCAGGTAGCTCGGCCAACGTAATCAGGTCGGAGGTAGTGGAGCAGCTCGAATTTCTCGATCAAATCATACCTATCTCCTGAGTCCTCAACAGTTTCAACATGGCCGGCGAAAAAATGCAGGGAGAGATCACCCTCCCGGACAATGTGTCCGATACAGTTTGAGACATAAAATTTCATGTCATCAAAGGCGACATGAGATACAATGCATTGCTTGGAAGGCCGTAGATACACAATATGAGGGTGGTACCGTCGACTCTTTATCAGAAGATAAAATTTCCAACGGTAGACGGTGTAAAAATGGTATATGGATAACACCATGCGGCGAAGGAAATATTTGCAGTTCTTGAAGAGGCACCAACCCTATACCCCCATATCGGAGGAGCCGGAGGACAAACAGACCCCCGAGAACAACGAAGAAGATTTCCTCGCCCCCCGAACTTTCATTGCCCCCGAAGAATCAGATGCAACAAAATCAACGGTTGATGAACTGGAGCAGGTAATTTTGATCGTGCATCTCCCAGATCGGAAGGTATACCTAGGAACGGAATTAACCCCCGATCTTAAGAGAAAATTCATTCAATTCCTTATTAATAACATTAATTGCTTTGCATGGTCTCATTTGGATATGACAGGAATCCCGCCGGAAATAACCACCCATCGACTAAGCATCGACACTGGGTTGAAATCGGTGAAGCAAAAAAGATGAACTCAGTCCGAGGTAAAACACGCATTTGTCGCGCCCCCTTTTTTCTCTTCCCCTTCCATCGAGGAGGAGTACGGGTTTCGACATTCATGGGGTGTAAAGACTCGTTTCCTTTTAGGAATTGGGTATTATGAAGAGTCGCCACCTAACAATTTTTAAGGTGCGTTAGGGCACCTATAGGGTTCAACTACAACTACCTTTGATAACCAGAGATAGGGTAAGGGCTTGAGATTATCCCAAAGGGGAAGGTATTAGGCACCCCTCAAGATCCACTAGTGTGGTTCCCGGCCAGATAGTTTTTTGTGAATTTGTGCAATTAGCAAGCAAACAAATAAGGCTCAAATAATAGGGGATTTTAAATTTAAAAACACAAGTGTTTGAAAAACAATAAAAGCAAGGTTTTGAAAAAAGTTATAATCTAAGCATGCTTGTGAATGAAAAAGGGGTCCTAAGTTTGTTTGTAGTATGGATCACATCAATCCAATACCCGGTAATCTACTGATAATCCTTTTCCAGTTGAATTAAGAGGCCCTAACTAAAACATCTAAATCTTAATAGGAACTCCTCAAAAGAGGGGCTACACGTGGTATTAGCGCACCGGTCATCATATCCATATCTACCCTTCCCACCCCGTAAAGGTATTAAAGCGAGGATTGGTCTCGACCTCTATTGCATGCTGTTACCCGTCCCATTCCTATCAGTACCGGAGGAATTTAGGACTACTATTCCTATAAGAAGGAGGTTATAAGCTGACTCTTAGGTTTAAAGCTAAAATGCTAAGGCGACATACAAAACAAGTAGAACTGCATTTAGAGGGGAAACATATAAACAATTAAAAGGCTCATGTATACCTCCGCAAATAATGCATATAACCAGCATGACTTAAACACAGTTAAGGTCTGAATTTTAAATCCTAAAGCAGGGTGTTTGAGTCAGAACCAGATTCGTTATATAACTCAGAAAAGAAGTCCGAATCAGGCTTGTCTGCTGGTTGTAGCCGTTGATAATTAAACAGAGCCAGTTCCCGTTTTATTTAAGTAATTACCTAAGGCTTGCCTAGGCGTGAACAGGACTCAGTAGTTATTCAAGATTACTGATAGTTGGAGACTATTGTTATTACCTAAACATGTTGTTCTAGGTGTTCAACACATAGAAAATATGGCCAATTAGTTGTAAAGACGAAATGATATTGTTTTATTCCTTTTCATGCATTCGTAATTAGCGTAAGTGTGCTTAAGCGAATATAAGTGAGATCCTAAAGACATGGTATCTAAATGAAAAGAGGTGCAGAATGATGTATATATGCAGAATCCTAAACAGGATTTCTATATGCAAAAATATTACTGTTATTAGGGCATGTAGAGATGATATATTCGTTAATGTTGTTTAGCCTAAAACAGGATCTCTAAGTGTACATGACAGTAGGAACATGAGAGCAGAAATATCGGTTATTAATACATTTAATGCAGGAATTGCTATGTGGTATGATAGTGAAATGGACATGCTGAAAAATGATAAGTGTAAATCCTAAGGAACATGATCTCTAATGCATGAAATGAGTCCTAAACAAGGATTCTATTGCGCAGGTAGGAATGTAAACCTAGTAACATGCTTTCTGCCCTTTTAATAGCTAAAACATGCATATTCCCCATCCTTTTTCACTAGCCAACCCCATAATGTTTACAAATTATTACAGACCAAATGATTGAATTACAAAAGAATTGCAGAATATGAAATTACAACTAAAGGAAGCCTGATCTTGACTTCCTCTCCGCGTTATGTAATTAACCACTTCAAAAGCCAATATTTCAAAGCCTTTCTCGTATCTGGGTGTGTCAGAGTTCCCTTAAAGGCCTCAAGAGATCCCGGGCAGTGCTCACACCCAGATTTGCATAACAAAACAGAATGAGTGCAGTGTGGAAAGGCCAACTCTTATGTGTCCAAGTTCAGAGGGAGCTCAAGGGTCCCAAGGCAAGGCTCACACAAGAGGGGCTGAACCTAGATTCTAAGAATATAGTGGTAAGTGCAGAACACATGTTGAATGAGATTTATTTATAAAAAAAAGTTGGACTGATAGTCCATTTTGAAAGCAATTAGTGAAAGAGGTGATTGAAATCAGTTGTAAATGGAACTCAAATTCCCAAGATGGGATCACACACAGAATCACAGTCATACAAAGGGGTCAAGGAGTTTGGGGACACACATACATCTGACTGTGAACACATAACCCCATTAAGGGTCTTTGGACTAGTTTGACCTGCACGGCAATGGCTGATACTGGCATGATCACAGGCTAGTCAGAAAGAGCATAATCACATTAAGGGAATAGGGACTTAGGATAGCAAGTTCATAGTAAGTGACAAACATAAGGGATTGCATTAATCTAGAGGGAAAGGAGATATTACAGCATGCTAGTAATGTAACTTGCCTGCGGAACCACAAGCAGAAGTAAACAAGAATGAGGGAAACTGAAACAATTAAAGGAGCATATTGTTGTTGAGGCTTGAAAAATTAACTAGGACATACCAGTAGAGAAAGCAAGGTGCAGAAATGTAAAATAAGCAGGATTCCACAGTCTAGCTTTGGCTTTTAGCCGGCTAGACAAAGTAGTAGCACAAGTAATAATAGGGAAGGAAAGAGTTTTGAGTGTGTAAGTGTGGCTTCTGAACTCAGTTGTTCGTCTGCTTGAAAGAACATAGGGTAGGGTATTTATAGTTTTGAAAACGAGTGAAGAATAAGGTAACAAGTAAAGTTTCAACTCAAACATGGAAATAACCACAATCAGAATCAATTAACACAAGTACTTCCTTTTAATCAGGAAATTACAGCTTGAACGGATACTAACGGGGTCAAATAAAGGAAAGAAATCAGTTTGGGACAGATTGATTCTTGCCATATAAGGGGGTAGTAAAAGTATAAGGTAAATATTTTAGTCTAAGTACAAAATATGCTTAATTTTGGGGAAAGGATTCAAGGTAAAAATATCACAGTACTGAAAGGAAGGGAATCAATCAATTTAAACAAAATGAGTAAAAATTAGGGTTTGTAAGGGAACCCTTTGCAATCAGTCGTAAAATTGAGGAAATCAAGATCAATCAAGAAAGAATCATGACTCTGCTTTTCAACATATAAGTAGCAAGGGATGGACAGGCATACTAGACATGCAGTGTCAAACATATTGTCAAAGAGGAGCAAATTAAACATACATCAGTAGCGGTAGTAAGTTAGGATTCAGTAGTAAAGAAACCTACTCAAAGCACAGTAGGCAACAAGATCAAGTAGTCATGGATCATACGTAGAGCCAAACTGCAGAAATCAGTCTTAAGAGGTAAAGAGAGTCAGAAACAAATAAAGAACTCATAGTAATAAGTGAGAAAAACCCTTTTAAGAAATTAGGGTTTATGCCATAGTCGAGTTAAAAATGGTAAGAACTCAGAACCTGGTAAGTCAAGCAAGAAAATGATTCAAACACAAAGGACTCAATCAAAACAAATTCATTCAAACAAACAAAAGACAGCTTCAGAACTCGGTTAAAACTCAAAAGTACCTAGGGTTTCAACACGATGAACCAGATAGAAGAAAAACATAAGCACATCGTTTAAACATAGTACAACAACACTGATAATCGGAGAAGTGGTCTTTAAGAAACCCTAATTTGAAAATGAAGAGTCACTTTGAAAGGAAATTGAAAAACCTTTTGGAAAACATCAAGAAGTTCATAACGTGCACAAATCTAAGATAGATCTGAAAGAAAATTGAAAAGCTCTTAAAGCTAGGGTTTCAAAGAAACAAGAGAAAGTGAGAAAGACTTTGAAAAGTTACTGATCTAGCCGGAAGGATCTGACTTGAGCGGTCATGGGTGGCCAGGAAAAGGCCAGAGATAGAAGTTGAGCAGGGATTGGACCAGATCCCTTTGAGATCTGTCCATGGAACCACGAAAATAGGTAACCACTAGACATAGGAGATGAGTACACGCCTCCAATCACCATGGGAGTCCATAGATTAGGTGGGGATTGAAGGGAATTAGGGTTGATTTAGGTGGCGGCGGCTAGGGTTTAAGCGGTGTTGCAGAGAGAGTTTGAGAGGAAGGGGATTCTAAGGTGGCGGATTGTAACAAATGGTAGGGTTTTGGGGTCGTTTGGGATTAATTAAGGTAAGAGGCGATGGTGGCCATTGATCTGAATGATCAACGCCCTATATTAAAAGGGTAGGTGGGAAATCCGGGTTCGTGTTGGTTTTAAAGGGTTTAGGGGTCGGGATAAATTAGAAATGGGCTAGGGAATTGGGTTTGATTTGGGGTTAAATAAAAATCCAATTTAGGCTAAAATTTAAATAGCCACTTTTTCCCCTTTTAATTTATAAAAAATAGTAAATGGCTTCGGAGAATAATTTGAAAATACTAAAATGCTTTATAACACATAATTAACAATTTAAAAATACCAGACTCAATTTTATGAATATAAGACACAACTAAACCTTAAAAATGGCTAATATTGCAATTGTGTGCTATTGAGCTTCAAAAAATACCAAATGAATTTGTAAAAATATGTAAACAATTATTTTAGCCATATTTTGGCATAAATATGAAAATCCAATAGATGAATTACCCAAATAATAGTTTTGGACATAATTATTGGGATTTTATGGATGAAATAAAAGGGAAATAAATCAATTTAAAACCATAAAAATTATATAAGAAAAATAAAATGCTTGGACATGCTTATAGATGTATATATATGCTATTTTGAAAGTATTTTGCATATTGAAAATATATAGGGAAAAATTGGGTGTCAACAGCTGCCCCTCTTTACCTGGGAATGATGAAAGAGTTTTCGGGTAAAGAAATGATGGCCAATTTTGACCGAGCGAAACGGTTTTGGAAGATTCAGGCTGCACCCCAGCTTCCGAGCTGCCTACATATCCCTGGTATTGTTGCGCCCCCTTTTTCTCGCGAAATCGGGTTTATGACATTTGGAGGGACAACTCTTTCCTTTTGGGAAAGGGGTTTAGCAATTTTGAAGAGTCGCCACCTAATGATTAGGGTGCATTAGGACACCAAAAGAGTTTGATTTGGATAACCAGAGATAGGGTAAGGGCTTGAAATTATTCTAAGGGGAAGGTGTTAGGCACCCCTTAGAATTCACTAGTGTGGTTCCTGCCCAGACAGTTATTGTGAATTAGGGTGCAATTAACATATAAGCAAATAAGGCTTCAAATATGAGGGATTTCAACACATAATGGTTTGAAAGTAAATAAAGTTGGAAAGAACAATTAGAAAAAAAAATTGATTTTTAGAAGGAAGAGTTGAAATTGCTAAAAGATGTAAAGAAATAGAGGGAGGGGTATTGGGCCTATTTGAGGTTTCAAAAGGTCAAAAATCTAAGGCGACATACAAAACACACTTTGCACATTTTAGGGGGGGGGGGGGGAAGCATGTAAACAAACAGAGGTTCAATCACGCCTCCTTGAACAGAAAAGCACGTAATTAGTATGACTTTCACATACTGGTTAAAGTCTGATTAAATACCAAATATGAGAGAACTCAAAGGTTGAGGCAGACTGATTTATTACATAATTTAGGTAAGAAACCCGAATCAGGCCTGCTTGCTGGTTGTAATTAATAGAACATATTCAGTTTATAGTTATTACCCTATGGCTCGCCTCAGTGTTAAGACGGGGTCCTATAGGCATGATATCTACTGAATTCAGAAAATAGTAAAGCTTGAAATAACTTGTTTGAATGCATACTTGTTAAACTTGCTAAGTGAGGGAATCAGATTATTAAAAGAGAAGCAGGATTTAACGAATTGATTATAAATTCTGCAACTGTCAGTATCCATTATTACTGGTTTTATATCTAACACTGAGTGAGGGAATCAGATTCGATTAGAAATTCCTATGGGCATGCTTTCTATGCGTTGCTGATTTTAAACATTAAAGACATGGTGTAAAAAAATGCAGAAACCTTATAGACATAGTATCTAAATGCATAAGGCTTGTATTAAACCTATGAACATAGTATCTAGTTGCAGAATTTGAATATGCAGAAGTGAACAATCCTATAGACATAATTTATATACGAAGTTGGCTATGCAGAATTCAGAATAGACCTATAGGCATGATTTCTATTTGAATATGCAGAATTCAAGATACCTATAGACATGGTTTCTATGAAGTTGGATATGCACGAATATAGTAGTCATATAGTCATGATTTCTATATGTATTTGAAATATGCAAAATTATAATAGACCTATAGACATGATCTCTATATGTATCTGAATATGCAAAATTGTAATAGACCTATAGACATGATTTCTACCCTTTGCATTCATAGTTACCCACCCTTTTTCACTAGCCAGCCCCAAGCGTTTATTACAACTTATTAAAAACGAGAATGAATAAAAAATTACATCAGAAAAAAAGTAAAAAAAATTTATAACCAAAGGAGAGCCTGATTCAGACTCCCTGTCTGAAATATGAGATAGACCAATTCAAAGACCACTGATCCAAAGCCTTTCTCCAATCTGAGTGTGTGTCAAAGTTCCCTAAGAGCCTCAATGGGACACCGGGCAATGCTCACACCCAAATTATATCACCAGAATAGGGACAAGTTCAGTATGGAAGGGCCAGCTCTCAAGTGTCCAAGTTCAGAGGGAGCTCAAAGGGTCCCAAGGCAAGGCTCACAAGAGGGGGGCAGAACTTAAAATGTAAGAGAGAGTGAAAGTGAAGAACAAAATTCCAAGGAATAAATGAGAGGGAAACAACCACAAACAGGTACACAAAAGGGGTTCAGGGAATAGGGGAATTGCAAAGCGCCTATTGCTTAGGCTAGGGCAAGCTTTAGGCATACCCAGCAATGGAGGATGCTGGCATGCCTATAAGTCTGCCAGAACACATCATATTAGAGGCTAGGCTCCTAGGGGATCAAGTTTGAGTCATGGACAATAATTTGCAGTACTGTCATGCCTCAAACAATCGCATAAACACATAGGGAGTGAGGGTTTTGGGATAAAGAAAAAGCGTTATGCAATCACAAAAATTAGTAAGTAGTGAACTATGGGAACATGGTAGTTATCTTAGTGACAAAGAAGAGGGAAAGTATCAAATAGCATGCAGAGGGTCCAGTAGAAAGACCCTAGAAGAGTTTAGCAGGAAATCAGAATCATATAAAGAAACAAAGGTTGAAACAAAGATTTCGAACTCAGTCGAGCAGTAGATGAAACAATCTTCAGGAACTCGAATAGGTCCAAAAAAGTTAGGGTTTTGAAATCAAACAAGTTCAAAGATGAAGAACAAGCAAATCACATAGCGAATAGTCTCAATACTCGGATGAAACCCCAAATTTTAGGGTTTTGCCATCAATCGAGGGTAGAGATGAAAAGACAAGTAATCAAGACAAAAATACTAACGAAATAAGTTCAGAAATCTCAGAAAGGAACTGAGACTTTTAACATGCATTTTCCAGTAGAAGAACAATCATAAGAAACACAGTAGAACAACACAGAAGAAATACAGTAGAAGAAACACATAGGAAATACAGTAGAAGAAACTTAGAAGAAACACAGTAAAAGACACACATGCGAAACACAGTAGAACATGCTAAAGATCAGAGAAACTTTAAAGGATAACTTAACGAAACCGTAAATCGGAAAAAGATGAAGGCTTTGAAGGTATAGTTTTGAAAGAACTTTGAGAAAATGTTTAAGAGCTTAGAGAAAACACTGATATACAACGGATCTAAAAAAATCGAAAAAACCTCGAAGGGCTAGGGTTTCAGAAGAACCCAGGTGATGAGAAAGGCTTGGAAAGTCATTTATCTGAGCCGGAGAAGTCGAGATCAGGCTCGTGGGTCGGGTAGATTAGGTAATTGGGTTGGGTAATTGGGTTTAGGAATTGGGTTTAATTAGAGGTCCAAATCCGGCTAAAATTTAAATGCAAATGGGCTATCATATAAATAGCCATTTCCCCTCATTTATTTTATAAAAAATAATAAATAATTTTTGGTAGTAAATTAAAGCCACTAAAATGATTAATAACATATGATTATCAACTTGAAAATAGTGGACTTAATTTTTATAAATATAAATGCAATTAAATCTTAAAAGGGGTTAATATTGCAATTATATGCAATTTAGCTTGAAAAATACAAAATAAATTCGTAAGAATATGCAAAAAGTATATTAGCTATATTTTAGTGTAAATATGAGAATCCAATAAATGAATCACCAAAAATGATAATTTTGGGAATTATTATTGGGTTTTTCATGAATAAAAATAGGGGAATAAATTGGTTTAAAACTCTTTATTAATTAAGGAAAAATAATAAAACATTTGGACATGCTTATATGTGCCTACATATGCTATTTTGAAAGTATTTTGCATATTAAAAATATACATGGAAAAATTGGGTATCAATAGCTGCCCCTCTTTACCCGGGAAGGATAAAAGAGTTGTCGGGTAAAGATATGATGGCCAATTTTGACCTGACGAAACGGTTTGAAGAGGTTTGGCCGTGCTCTGGCTTCTGAGCTGCCTACATGTCACTGGCCTTACAGGAATCAGGCCATATGTAGTTCAGGATCCGTCGGCGGAATATGCCGATGGAGACTTTCCAAGAGCGGACGCAATATTCAGGACGGGATGGCCGCTGCTTGCCGATTTACCTGCAAATAAGCAAATACAAGCATATATTGTGCATAAATTTAAACGTGATGCAAATTCCTGGCGGACCATGAATGTTGTCTTTGGACGGTTAGGATGACGTCCTTAGACCATGATGTCCTGGGCCATCATGCGCATAATAAAGGATTCGCAGGCCATGAAATGATGCTCTCGGGCTATGAGAATGATGCCTCCGAACCATGATGCCTTTGAATAATGATATGCAAAAGATTAAAGGAATCCTCACGCCATGGCATGGCGTTCTTGGGCTATGCAAATGATGCCTCCGAACAATGACGCCCTTGGATAATTTGGCGATATTTCAGCCCATGAAATGCAGTATTTGGCGATCTTTTAGCCCATGAGATGTGTAAATAAAGCGGCAATCATTCAGCCATGCAGAACATAAATAAGGTGGCGATCTTTCAGCCATGCAGAATGTAAAATAAAGCGGCGAACTTTCAGCCATGCAGAATGTAAATAAGGCAGCGATCTTTCAGCCATGCAAGCGTAAATAAAGTGGTGATCTTTCAGCCATGCAGAATGTGAATAAGGTGGCAATCCTTCAGCCATGCAAGCGTAAATAAAGCGGCGATCTTTCAGCCATGCAAAATGTAAATAAGGTGGCGATCTTTCAGCCATGCAAGCGTAAATAAAGCGGCGATATTTCAGCCATGCAAGCGTAAGCAAAGTGGCAATATTTCAGCCATGCAGATGCAGATGGAGACAGTGTTTAGTCTCGGAAGGAAGAATTGTAGCTTATGCAATGCAGACATTGCAGATGGAGACAATGCTTAGTCTCGGAAGGCAGAATGGTAGCCTTATGCAATGCAGATGGAGACAGTGTTTAGTCTCGGAAGGCAGAATGGTAGCCTTATGCAGTGCAGTAAAATGCAGATGGAGACAGTGTTTAGTCTCGGAAGGCAGAATGGTAGCCTCATGCAGCAGAAAATGCAGACAAGACGGCAAATGGTAGTAGAGTTTCTTAGCTGATAACAGGTTGCGATAATTGTGACTACTGGGGATATTGTGATATAGGGCATATTACAGGTGTGCGTGGATAGCAAATGCTGGTAAATGCAACAATTCTGAGAGTTGTATTCCTGAACAATGTTTGTCTCGCGAGTGTATAGTATGTCAGATGCTTTTGCAATCCAAGTGTCTGCATCCAAAGAAAAATCGTGAGTTTTGCAGAGGGAAGGTTAGTTCGTATCCCTGCTGGCCTTGCTTGACCGTTTCGTCTTTGATCTGGTGATACGGTATGTATCATTGGGGGGGGGGGGGGTGCATCGCTGAACAAAGCAATTTGGATAATAAACATGCATCAATTTGTAAAAATAAGACATAAGTATATATTTAAGAACAACTTTTAGATGAACCGACGACCGTGACGTGGCTCAAGACATTGTGACCTCTCTTGCTACGGAATTTTGAGGGTCCTCTTCAAAATGCTGCCCTAGATTACTGGGTTGATTCTTCCGACTGCTACTACCAATGACTGGCTGAAATTACTTCAGAATTTTGAGGGTCCTCCTCAAAATTCTGCCCTAGTTTAATGAGTTGATGCTTCTGACGGCTACTAGCGATGACTGGCTGAAATTA
This sequence comes from Nicotiana attenuata, assembly GCF_001879085.1. Taxonomy (NCBI): domain Eukaryota; kingdom Viridiplantae; phylum Streptophyta; class Magnoliopsida; order Solanales; family Solanaceae; genus Nicotiana; species Nicotiana attenuata. The sequence goes on along the minus strand of NW_017670552.1, from coordinate 465,372 downwards.
CTTCGGAATTTTGAGGGTCCTCCTCAAAATTCTGCCCCAGTTTCCAATTGCGGGGGAAAATGAAAATTTTATTGAATTGTGACCGAACCTATAAGGCTGCCTACGTATCCGCTGTTAAACGGGAATCAGGTCAGCGTAGTTCAAATTACATCATATAGAAAAACATATTACTCATAATAGCGCTTGACTGTATCTGAATTAATCGATTTCGGCCAGACTTCTCCGTCCATTTCAGAAAGTATGAGGGCTCCTCCTGTCAGAACCCGGTGAACCATGTATGGACCTTGCCAGTTGGGGGAAAATTTCCTTTTGGCTTCATCTTGATGCGGAAAGACTTTCTTTAATACCAGCTGCCCTGGTGTGAATTGTCTCGGCTTGACTCTTTTGTTGAAGGTTCTGGACATCCTGTTCTGATAAAGTTGACCATGGGCAAATTGTGTTCATTCTTTTCCCATCTATGAGAGCCAGCTGCTCGTAACGACTCTTCGCCTACTCTGCATCGTCAAGTTCAGCTTCTTCTATGATTCTTAAGGAAGGAATTTCTACTTCGGCTGGAATGACGGCTTCTGTACCATAAACTAGCATATAGGGGGTTGCCCCAGATTAACAATGTCTTTCTCGTCTAGGTTGGACTTTGGTTTGTTTTCAAACTTCTCAACATCCTTAACAATTTCTTCCGGTATAACATCTTCCTCTGAATCTATATTCGTTTGTTGCGTTGTCTCGTTGTATGTCACAGTCATCGGTTCATCAAGATAAGTAATAGTAATGCTGTATAAGTAGAGTAATGACAGAAAATAATAAGGGTGTTGATTTATAAGAAAAAATTGAAATGCTTTGATAAATTCCATAACTGTTTTGAACATTGAAGATCTTATTGCGGAAATTTAAAATACGAAAGAAAAACTAGTAAAGTTAAAAGATAGTGCATGATGCTTGTTCAGCCTTCCTACTCCGAGGCTCGCCAGGCTCTGTTGGTTCTGATGGTCCAGTTATTGAGGCATGCTCCTCCACTCACAGCTTGTATGGAAGGGCCTTCCTCCCCCTCCTCCTCGAGAACGACGCAACAATCCATATCATTATTTTCCAGGAACAAATTCTTTACTGCTGGTGCTTCCTTTTCTTCTGACCCATAGATAACATCGGCCGGTTGGAAAGTCTGTTCAAAGTGTGGTATTGGCTGCTCCAGCGGAGAGTAAGGACCGCTCCATGGTGGCGACCGGTTGTTGAATTCCTCCCAGGTGTACTCATATCCTAGACCGAAGGTGGTGCCATGCTTCTTAAGCTTTATGGGCTTAGCGATTCCTTGGAGGTTCTTGCCAAGCCCTTTACCCGGTTCGTACCCACTCCAATTCAATATTCTCTCGATTTTGTTGTCCCACCATTTGTCCTTGTCAACGGCGTTGACTCGCTCGATGTGGTGATAGGTCTCCCCACTTATCTTTCTTCTACCTCCGACTGTCGGGATGGTCTGGTGACTGAATATAGGGTTGCTACCGTCGCCGTGAATGATCACCTCCTGGTGATTTCACTCAAACTTCACTGCCTGATGTAGTGTTGACGCTACGGCCCCAGCAGCATGAATTCAGGGTCATCCTAACAGCAGATTATAAGATGCCGGCACATCTATCACTTGAAAATCCACATCGAACCAAGTAGGCCCCATTTGTAAACACAGACTAATTTCCCCAATGGTGGACCTTTGAGAGCCGTCGAAAGCTTTTACGTTGATGGCCCCGTCCTTGATCTCGTGCAACCCCTTACTCAACGTCCTGAGTGTTGCCAACGGAAAAATGTTGAGGCTGGATCCCCCATCAATCAGGACTCTGGTGACAAAATAATCTTCGCATTGCACGGTGATGTGCAATGCCTTGTTATGACCCAACCCTTCTGGTGGCAGCTCATCTTCATGAAAAGTTATCTTGTGACTTTCCAATACCTGTCCTACCATGTTAGCCATCTCTCCGCCGGTGATGTTACTTGGCACATATGCTTCACTTAGCACCCTTAACAAGGCATTCTTGCGTGCATCGGAATTTTGTAGCAAAGCAAGGATAGAAATTTTGCGCCGGTGTTTTGTTCAGCTCATCAATGAGCGAGTATTCCTTGGCCTGTATCTTTCTCCAATGATCATCCGGCCCGGGTCTCAGTGATGGTTGGTCGGCTAGAAGCCTGCTTGCTTGACTCAGCCAAATGTTCCAGGGTATAAACTCTACTAGTTTTCGTCATACCCTGTGCCGCAATAGCTTCTCCGAACATAACCTTGCCTTTCCTTCTTGCCTCGACTGTGTAGTCCCATGGTATAGCCTTTGTATGGAACGGTGTTATGGCTGACTTTGTCACTGGAATTGCCATGGCTATCTTTACTCCGAACGGCGCCTGCACCTTGGGTGGTAAAACTGCTACTTCGAATGGTGTAGGTGCCATTGCTGGAGACACGAATTCAACCTCAATTGGCGCTGGCGTCTTTGCAGATGGTGGCGCTTCAAATCCCAGCGGTATGGACATATTTACCTCGGCATCCCCAGAGGGCTGAATCTGGACTATGATCGGATTAAGGGTGACTATAAATTGCTTTGGGTCGTCACCTTCTGTGACGATCAATCCTTTGGGATCCCAATCATCCTCTATTTCAATCATGTGAACGCCTCATCCCTTGTGGTCAGGCAGATGGTTATTGCGGACATTTGGAGCAAGCTCCTTTGCCACAATAATGTTGTTATCAAATAGAGTCTGGATCTTATCTTTCAGAGAACGACATTCATCAATGGTGTGTCCTTTCATGCCGGAATGGTATGCACAGGATTTATTTGGATTAACCCACTGAGAAGGGTTCTCAGGGGTTACAGCAGGGATAGGGGTGATATAACCAGCAACTTTAAGTCTTTCATACAACTGGTCGATAGGTTCATCAATAGTCGTATACTGTTTTGGAGGTCTTTGGTCAAAATTTGGTCGAGGTCTAGGGAAGTTTTGGCGTGCAGGCGGGGATTGATAGTGGGCTGGTTGAGTATTGCAGGCTTGGTAAACATGTACGGGTTGGGAATATTTGGGTGAAGTAGGCTGATATATGGGTGGTGGAGGTGATTGATAAGTGGGTGAGGGTACTTGGTAATTCGGAGTGGGCTGATATGTGAGTGGAGGTGGAGGGTAGGTTTGGTATTTGATAGGAGATTTGGTTCTTTGTGCAACCATCGCAACTCCTACCTCTCTCTTTTTGGACACACCACTGGACTGCAAGGCCTCGAAGTTCGTGACCATACCGCTCTTAATGCCTTCTTCGATTCGTTCCCCCAACTTGATGATGTTAGAAAATTTGTGGCTTTCAATTATCATTAGTCGCTCATAGTATTGCGGGTCTTGTGCCCGGATAAAGAATTTGTTCATTTGTTCCTCCTCCAAGGCAGGTCTGACTTTAGCGACTTTCGACCTCCAACGTGTAGCATACTCGCAAAATGTTTCTGTAGGTTCCTTCTTCAGATTCTGAATGTAGAACACATCCAACGCATTTTCTGTGTTAAATCTGAACCTTTCCATGAAATCAGAGGCCATACCGACCCAAATTCACCATTTCATAGGATCCTGGCTGATGTATCAGGATAGTGCATCTCCTTTTAGACTCCTCATGAATAGCTTCATGCGGATTCTCTCGTCTTTTCCCACCCCAACCAACTTGTCACAATATGTCCTCAAATGGACCCTGGGATCACCTGTACCATCAAACATCTCGAACTTAGGAGGTTTGTACCCCTCGGGCAGTTCGACATCGGGCTGTATGCAAAGATCTTCGTAGTTCAGCCCTTCAATTCCCCTACTTCCTTTAACGCCTTGAATTCGGCTAGTCAACTTCTTAAGTTTTTCGGCCACGTTTCTGATGAGCAGGTCTTTATCATCAGGCTCGGGTGTGTTTGAGATGGGTTGGGTGGAGTGTGGCATAGTCTCCACGTAGATGGGGGTGTTATGGTAGGTGTGGCAGTGGTCATTTGTGGAGTTCTGGAGTTCTGGGGTGAGCAGCGGGTGTTATTTGAGGTATGGCAGGTGTTGCAGTGGTGGTTGTTGATGCCCAATTTTTTCCTATGTATTTTTATACCCAAATATTTCCAAAATATCATATTGGTGCATATATAAGCACACCTAAGAATTTTGGCATTTTAATGACTTTTAAAACCAATTTGTTGCCTATTTTAGTACAACAAAATCCAATAATTATTCCCAAAATTATCATTTTTGGCGAATAATTCATTTTATTCTCACATTTGCACCAAAATATAATTAAGGTAATTTTTGCATATTTTTACAAATTTGTTTGGTATTTTAAAAGTTAAATGCATATAATTGCAATTTTAGCCTATCTTGTAATTTATTGCATTTTATGTTTATAAAATTAAATCCCAGTGTTTTTAAATTAATATTTATAGAATATTCATTTACCCAGTACTTTTAATTTGCTCTTAAAATCTATATTACTATTTTATAAAAAAGTTTTAAAGGGAAAATTGGCTATTTACGATTTGGCCTCAATTGCATTTCAATTATAGCCAATTTGGCAACCCCAATTAACCCAATTTCAAAGTTCAAATTTACCCAGCCCAATTTCAAATTAACCCAACCCCTGATCCATTTATCCGATCCGCCAGGCTCCCATTCAATCTAGGCCGTTGATCATTTAGATCAACGGCCACCCTTCATTCTTTCCTTATTAATTTTACCAACCACACCCAACCCTAATCATTTTCTTACCAAACGCTGCCCTTGAAACCCCTCGTCTCTGAAACGCTCTCTAATCTCTCTGCAAACCCTAGCCGCCGCCTCTCAATCCCACCCTAATCCACGGCCTCCCATGGCCATCGGAGATGTGTAATGGCCTCCCATGGCTCCTGGGTGTTCGCTTCTGTGGTTTCACGGCCAAAATCTCGAAGGAAGCTGGTCCAGTCGTTGCCTGACTTCCATTCATGACCTTTCTCCGGTNGGACAACATAACTGACTCGGCTAGGTTTGACCATGATGCATGCACAATTAAACAGAGTAAGGTTTCTATGGGGTATTAGACTGGTACCCTTGAGCGGACAACTCAAGAAGGAAAGGCGCGGAACCGTCGACTACACCGTTGATCGACTGGTTTTACCGCAAATATGCCTTTGCCGGATTTAGGGTGTAATAATATTGGAAGGGCGCAACCACTCATTATAAGCGTTGCTATGGTATTTTATTTGGCACGAGTGGAATACGATGTTGAAAACATGCTTATGCGACAATTAAAACAAGTTGTCATGTATTTGCACGTTACAAAAGCAATAATTACAACAATTCCTCATAATTTAAAACAATAGTAAAGGAAAGCAGTAAAGGAAAGCAGTAAAGAAATAAAGGAAAGAAACAAAGAAACGAGTCAGTTTTTGCAGTAGGAGAAGTAATTAAATACTTAAACGGATTAAACAAATAAAGGCACATAAGAAATGTAAAGTCAGAGAAACAACTTGAAATGGTAAAATCCTAAAAGAAATCCCCAGCAGAGTCGCCATGCTGTCGCGCCCCCCTTTTCTCGTGAAATCGGGTTTATGACATTTGGGAAGAAAACTCGTTCCCTTTTGGGAATTGGGTTTAATGGAATTGAAGAGTCGCCACCTAATGATTTAAGTGCATTAGGACTTTAGAAGAGCTTGATTTTGGATAACCAGAGATAGGGTAAGGGCTTGAAATTATTCCAAGAGGAAGGTGTTAGGCACCCCTCAGAATCCACTAGTGTGGTTCCCGGCCAAGCTATTGTTGTGACTTAAGGTACAAATAACATATAGACAAGTAGGACTTCAAATAAGAGGGGATTTTTCACATAAAGGTTAGAAATAAATAAAGTTGGAAAAGCATTAAAGAGAGTTGATTTTCTTAAAAGAAACGTTTTAAAAGATTTAAAAGAAACAAAGAAACAAAGAAACAAAGGGAAGGGGGTCCTAGGTTTATTAATAATATGGATCACCCCACACAACATCCGGTAATCACTCTTACGCGTGATGTTATCGCGTGATCATCATATCCATATCTACCCTTTCCCACCCCTTTAAGGTATTAAAGCGCGGAATGGTCTCGTTTACTTATTGCATGCTATTACCCGCCCCAATCCTATCAGTCCCGTAGGTACTTGGGACTACTAATCCTAAAGGGATGAGGTATTGGGCTTATTTGTGATTTCAAAAGGTAAAAATGCTAAGGCGACAAACAAAACACATATAGCAAGTTTGGGGGGAGAAGCATATAAACAAACAAAAGGCTCAAACAGACCTCCTTTAAGCAAAGAAAAGCACATAGTTTAACATGTCTTACACGTACTGTTTAAGGGTCTGATTAAAACTTAAAAGCTGGGGCAGGCTGATTTATCACATATTTCCAGATAAGAAGTCCGAATTAGGCTTGCCTGCTGGTCGTAATTGATAAAGACTGATGCAGTTTAAAAATTTTACCCTAAGGCTTGCCTAGGTGTGGGACAAGCGCTCCTATAGACATGATATCTACTGATTTCAGAAAAGAATGAAATAGATTGAATACATACTGATTAAGAGGAGTTACTAGATTATTAAAGAAAAGCAAACTTTAGCAAAAGTTACAGGTTCTGCAAGCATTATTACTGGTTTTAGACTCATAAACGAGTGGAAGCGTTTCAGACTTGGTTGATAGTTTCTATAGGCATGCTTTCTACGCGTTGTTGAATTTAAACACTTTTATAGATATGAAAAAAAATGCAGAAAACCTACAACATGATATCTAGGTATTACATTTTATTACGAACATGACATTTGAAAGTGCAGGATCTCTATAGTCATGGCATCTAAGTGAGAATGCTGAAGTTCTTATAGACACAGTAACTAAATGAGAATGCAGAAATGCTTATAGGCATGAAAAATGCAAAAATCTTATAGGCATGGAAACTACATGAAAAATGCAGAAATCTTATAGGCATGGTAGCTATATGAAAAATGCAGAAATCTTACAGGCATGGTAGCTATATGAAAAATGCTGAAATTAGAGATTCCTATAGGCAAGTTATCTACTCTTTTTACATGCATGGTTACCCCTCCCTTTTCACTAACCATCCCCGAAAGTTTATTACAAAGTTATTACAGTCCAAAGAAAATAAAGAAAATATATCAGAAATTGAAAATTACAACCAAGGAGAGCCCGATTCAGACTTCCTGTCTGAAGTATGAAGTAAACCAGCTCCAAAGATCAGATTTCAAAGCCTTTCTCTCATTTGGGGTGTGTCAGAGTTCCCTAAGAGCCTCACATGAACTCCGGGCAGTGCTTACACCCCCAAATACATTACCAGATTAGGACATAGTGCAGTGTGGAAGAGTCAGCCCTCAAGTGTCCAAGTTCAGAGGGAACTCAGGGTCCCAAGGCAAGGCTCACAGGAGGGTGGCAGAACCTAGGAACTAAGAGAGAGTGCAAGTGCAGGATTCTGAAAGGGGAAAGGGAAACAGTTCACAGTTCACATTGATACACATAGGGGTATAGGGAATGGGGAGATAGTAAAGGAAAAGCAACGGCAGGCTGGTGGGGGCATACTCAACAATGAGGAATGCTGGCCTACCCCATAAGCCTGTTAGAATACATTGTTTAGAAGTTAGGATCCTTTAAGGGATCAAGTTCAAACCATAGACAATAACTTGTATATTGCCATATTTTAAACTGCAATTCACAGCACATAAGGGGGATAGGGAGCACGGGTTCATAGCAGAAACAAACAGAAAAAAGATTAACATGCTAGTTTAAATATTTAATTTAGAAGTAGTAAAGTGGGCAGGGATACAAAAAGCTATAAATAAACACATTGTGATGATGCTGAAACTTAAATTAGAACATACCAGTTTCAAAGGAAACAAACAAAGATAAAGTGCAGTAGTCTTGTGAAAGCCACAGAATAGACAAGAAAAGAGTGCTAGTAAGAGTTCAGAAGAGATTGTAAAGTAGTAGTGGAGGATTGTTAATCGTGTGTGTTGTGTGTTAAAAAGTCATGTATTTATAGTGTGAAAGTCATGAGGAAATAAGGTAAGAAAATAATTGAAGAACTGATTGTCAATCAACTACACAAGACTCCCTTTAATTAAGGAATTCAGATTCAAACGGGTATAAACCAACTAAGGAAAGAAATTAATCAAACACTTTGTCCAAAGTAGGCAATTAAGGGTGAATACATAAGAGTTTTATTTAAAAACAGAATTTTGAAATACACGGTTGTGCAATTAAGGAAAGAGGATCAATTAATAGCCAAGAAATCAGAGGTCAGAGATTTGTTATGAATGAACCGAGTCAAAAGATGGGAAAGGCTTTTAACTTAAAGGAAATTAGCAAACATGGAAAGGGAATTAATTAGACCCATATTCAGAGGGGAGTATGGACTAATTACATATTTAAAAACTACTTTAGAGGGAAGTTCATCATATATAAGGAGCCTACAAACACGTTAAGCATGAAAGAAGACTGTAGTGTCATTGTAAAATCAGTAGAAAATCCAGTATAGAAGAGTTTAGCAAAAGGTCAGAGTCATATGAAAACGAAGAAGTCCAAACTCAGTTCAAAGACTCGAAGTCAATCTGAAAGAATTAGGGGTTTCGAAATAAAACCCTAGTTCAAGCAAACCATAAAGCAGAGATGAGAGGGCAGGCAATTGAATCGAAATCATGTTTAGNTTATGTGTTTGGTGACGCCTTAGCATTTTGTACCTTTGAAAACTTCTAAAACCCAACCCTTTCCCTTAGGATTTGTGTCCATTTGCCTCCGGGACTGATAGGATTGGGACGATACCATTCCGCGCTTTAATACCTTAATGGGCGGGAAGGGTAGACATGGAGATGATGATTACACGATAACACTACGCGTACAATTGGATACCAGTGTTGTGTAAATGATCCATGTGATATATAATCCTAGGACCCCCCCCCCCTCCTCTTTATTAGTTTGTCATTTTCAGAATTTTAAAAGCTGTCCAATTTTCAACTTCCGCTTCTTTTACTTCTTTTAAGTTGCTTGCATCAATTATTTGACCCCTTCTTTTCTCTCACACCTTTCTATGATTATAAAACTACTTCTTTCCAGATTTCAGCACTTTTAAATCCTTTCGTGCTTTTTATTTGCAATTGTTATGTGAGTGGTTTCATCGTATTTGCAAGGCTTGCTTGTCTACTTGTTGTTTGCATTTAAAGTCACAATTGTAGCATGGCCGGGAACCACACTAGTGGATCTTGGGGGGTGCCTAATACCTTCCCCTCAAGATAATTTCTAGCCCTTACCCAAACTCTGGTTTTCATCTCAAATTCTTTTCTTAAAGTGTCTTAATGCACTATAATCATTAGGTGGCGACTCTCCAAATCCAAAACCCAATCCCAAATAGGAATAGAGTTGTCTTTCCTAAATGTCGTAAACCCGATTTCTCGCTCTTTGGAGGGAGGGAAAAAGGGGGCGTCGACAGCATGGCGACTCCGCTGGGGACTCTTTAGGCTTTTACTATTGCATGCTATATGTGACTTTATTGCTTTCTTTTATTGCTTTTGTTTAATGCCTTTATTTGAAACTGACTAGTTTCTTTTGTTTCTTTTTCTTTAATTACTTTCATTTACCACTTTCCATCAATACTGTTGTAATTTTGAGCAATTATTGTAAACATTTATTGTATGAACGTGAAAATACATTCTTGTAAACTGCATCTTCAACATCATATTCCACTTGTGCCAAACAAATAATATAGCAACGCTTATAATGAGTAGTTGCGCTCTTCCAATACTATCACCCCCTAAATTTGGCAAAGGCATATTTGCGGTAAAACCAGTCGATCAGCGGTGCAGTCGACGGTTCCGTGCCTTTCCCTCTTGAGTTGTCCGCTCAAGGGTACCTGTCTAATACCCCAATAGAAACCTTACTCCATTTAAACTGTACATGCATCATGGTCAGACCTAGCCGAGTCAGTTATGTTGTCCACATAATGACTCATTAAGATAGCCTTGTCCAAAGTCTACCGGGTTTCCTTGAAACCCAAACGGACACCTCCATGTTTTGTGCATTTATTTGGAGAACTAAATGCTTGTTATGCTAATTATTGGTTTAAATAGTCGAGTCTGGCGGGGTAAGGGACTAACACATTGTTTTGCAGAAACGAGGCACGAAGTCCCCAGATTCGGCATGGTAACCAACATTCACCCAAGGTTGCTAAGCTGGTGGGAAGACCTTCACTCCAGCGATCAGGCTCTCGTCCGCAAATACTTGGGAAATTTGCCTTCCCTTTTGGAAATCCAGCCCGACAACAAAATCATAGAGGCTGCAACTCTATTCTGGGATGGCGATAGATCGGTGTTCCGCTTCGGGGACCTTGAAATGACACCAATGCTGAAGGAAACAGGACACTTGGCTAGAGCTTACTTGCTGTTCGGACTGCGTGAGCTGTTCGAGGGAGACGAAGATGCCAAATCTGGGGAAGGTCCCTCTGGGACCAAGTAGTTGGGAGTCCTTTTATTCTTTATTTTAATGTAATAAGGCCAATGGACAATAGTGACATTTTGCTTTATATTATTTAGAGTCGTTTTGGATTTGTCTTATTTTTTATCAATAAAATGAGGCATTTAGCATTATAGGTTCTCAAAATTAACTTGTTGCTAGGCCTACCTCGGGCACAACGAGGCACCCAAATTAGGACACGATTTATATTCTTGCATTATGTGTTTAAATATTGCAACGTTTTCTTCTCATAATCCTTACTGACTTGTTACCTTTTGTTTTTACTTTTGTTTTATGCCCCTCCCCAAAAGGTTAGTTCGTGCATTCTGGCATCATCATCATTCTCCATAAGATCCAAGGGCCATCTACCTCCTCCTCCTCCGAGTCCTATCCGGAACAAGAACAAAGGCAGAATGGGAGATCCGAGCGCCAGAAAGGAAGTTGAGGTTCCTCAGGGTACCCCGGTTGCTAAGGAAACTGCCACCCAACTTGAGCTAAAATTATTAAAGTTCCAAGAAGAACTGGAGCAGGTTCGGAACTTGGCGAACCTGTCATTTTCTCTCACCGCTCCTGATGTCAACACCTAGAACCCCGTACCTCCACAAAACACCCCACAACCACAGATACAACCCACTCATACCCAACACTGCAACGCATGCCACACTCCGAACAACACTCCGCTACTCATTCCCGAGCCACTGAACACACCAAATGACCATCTCCACAACACTCCTATTTACGTGGATATTGTACCCCATTATACTCAGCCAATCTCAAATGCACCAGAGTCTGATGACAAAGAATCCCTTATCAGGAACTTAGCAGCAGAACTCAAGAAATTGACCGGCCTAGTTCAGGGCGTGGAAGGTAACAAAGGTATCGAGGGGTTAATTTATGAAGACCTCTGCATTCAGCCAGATGTTGAACTTCGGAGGGGTACAAACCTCCCAAGTTTGAAATGTTCGATGGAACAGGAAATCCCAGGGTCCACTTGAGGACATATTGCGATAAGATGGTCGGAGTCGGAAAGGATGAGAAGATCCGTATGAAGCTCGTCATGAGAAGTCTGAAGGGGGATGCTTTATCCTGGTACATCAGCCAGGACCCCAAGAAATGAACAAGCTGGGTAGGCATGGCCTCGGATTTCATGGATAGATTCCGATTCAATACAGAGAATGCACCGGATGTATTCTACATCCAGAATTTGAAGAAGAAATCTACCGAAACATTCCGCGAGTATGCTACTCGTTGGAGGTCGGAAGCTGCAATGGTCAGGCCGGCCCTAGAAGAAGAACATATGAACAGGTTCTTCATCCGGGCTCAAGATCCCCAATATTACGAGAGGTTGAAGCTAATCGAGGGTCAGAAGTTCTCCAATATCATCAAACTGGGAGAAAGAATCGAAGAAGGCATTAAGAATGGTATGGTTACTGATCTTGAAGCATTACATGCCACCAATAGGGCTTTACAGTCCGGTGGCACGTCCAAGATGAAAGATATGAGTGCCGTAATGGTCGCACAGGGAGCCAAATCACCACTAAAATACAACACCTACCCATCACCTCCACTTACATATCAGCCTATCCCGAATTACCAAGCACCCGCACCCTCCTATTCAAATCCACTTCCCGTCTACCAATCATCTCCACCTCTCTCATATCAACCCACCTCGCCCACATACTCTCAACCAGCACCTGTCTACCAAGCTTATAATGCTCAACCCTCTCATTACCAATCACCTCCCACTCGCCCGAATTTCCCCAGACCTAAGCCAAATTTTTACCGCAGAGCTCCCAAGCAATACACAGCCATCGCTGAACCAATTGATCAGCTGTACGAGAGACTTAAAACTGCTGGTTACGTCACCCCTATCCCAGCCATAACTCCAGAGAATCCTTCCCTGTGGGTCAACCCTAATAAGACCTGTGCGTACCATTTCGGCATGAAGGGACACACCCTCAACGAGTGTCGCTCATTGAAGGACAAGATTCAAACCCTAATCAACAATAAGGTCATAGTAGCAAAGGAGCCTGCTCCTAATGTTCGTAACAACCCTCTGCCTGACCACAAAGGTGGAGACATTCATATGATCGAGATCGAAGATTATTGGGACCCCAAAGGGTCGATAGGTTTGATTGCTGAGGAGGATGAACCAAAGAAACCGGCAGTTACACTTAACCAAATTGTTGTGCAGAATCAGCCCTCCATTGACGATGAAGTAAACATGTCTATACCTCTCGAATTTGAAGCGCCTCCTTCTGCAAAGGCGCTCGGGCCAATTGAGGTTGAATTTGGAGTTTCAAAAGCACCTGCACCCTTTGAAGTTGCTGTGTTACCCAAGGGTACCTATTCCTGTGGCAATGTCAGACATAATACCATTCCACTCAAATGCCATACCATGGGATTACACTGCCGAAGCTAGGAGGAAAGGAAAGACCAAGATAGGAGAAACAATTGCTGCAGAAGGAATGACCAGAACAGGGAGGATTTATACCCCAGAACACTTAGCTGAGTCCAGTAAGCAAGCCTCGGGATGGCCTATTCAAACTGAGCCCGACGATCTTTGGAGGAAAATACAAGCTAAGGAGTACTCGGTCGTTGAGCAATTAAACAAAACACCAGCACAGATCTTCATCCTAGCTCTTCTACAGAGCTATGACGCTCACAAGAATGCCTTAATGAAGATGCTGAGCGAAGCTTATGTGCCCAGCAACATAACTGGAGGCGAAATGGCGAATATGGTAGGGCAAGTGCTGGAGAGCAATAAAATAACCTTCTACGAAGATGAGCTGCCGCCGGAAAGATTGAGCCACAACAAGGCACTACACATCACCATACAATGCGAAGATTATTTCATCACTGGAGTCCTGATCGATAGAGGATCGAGCCTCAACATCTGTCCGCTGATAACTCTCAGAACTTTGGAGATGAAGGATGGGGCTATCAATGTCAAGGCCTTCGATGGGTCCCAGAGATCTACTATTGGAGAAATCAGCCTATGCTTACAAATGGGGCCAACATGGTTCGACGTCGACTTTCAAGTAATAGACGTCACGGCATCCTACAATCTGCTGTTAGGACGGCCCTGGATCCACGCTGCTGGAGCCGTAGCATCGACCCTGCATCAGGCGGTGAAGGTCGAATGGAATCACCAAGAGGTGATTATTCATGACGATGGTAGTAACCCCATATATAGTCGCCAGACCATCCTGATGATCGGGGGCAGAAGGAGAATAGGCGGAGAAACATACCACCATATCGAAAGGGTCAACGGTGTGGATAAGGATAAGTGGTAGGACAACAAGATCGAAAGTATCCCGAATTGGTGTGGGTACGAGCCTGGAAAGGGACTCGGTAAAAATCTTCAGGGGATCACTAAGCCCATCAAACTAAAGAAGCATGGTACTACATTTGGTTTAGGGTACGGTTATACTTGGGAAGAATTCCAGAACTGGTCGCCACCATGGCGCGGCCCCTACTATTCATTGGAGCTTCCGATACCTAGCCTGGAGCAGACCTTCCAACCGGCAGGTACTATATGTGGGTCAGATGAAGTTGAAGCATTGGCAGCCATGAAGAATCTGTTTCTGGAGGATGATGATATGGATTGCTGTGTTCTTTTCGAGGAGGAAGGGGAGGAAGGCCCTTCCATACAAGCGGTGAACCGAGGAGACCGCCTCAGCAATTGGTCAATTAGGATCGTCAGGGCCCGAAAGGCTTCGGGGTAGCAAGGCTAAACAAAAGCACCATGCATCTCATTTTAGCTTACTTTACTAGTTGATTTCCTTTCCACATTGTCTTTAATTTCGAAAAGAGCTCCGATGTTTCAAACAATTTAATCAAAACATTTCAGTTTATCATTATTTACTCTATTTTTACACAGCACTACTATTACTTACCTTGATGATGAACCAACGATTGTGACTTGCAACGAAACAACATAACAAAAGGACATAGACTCGGACGAAGATGAGATACCTGAAGAGGTCGTCAGAGAAGTTGAGAATTTTGAGAATAGACCTAAGTCTAACCTGGAAGAAACTGAGGTCGTTAATTTGGGAGATACAGAAAATGTCAAAGAAACTCGCATCAGTGTTCACCTATCACCATCAGAAAAAGAAGAATATACAGAATTTTAAGGGAATATTAGGACACATTCGCCTGGTCGTATGATGATATGACTGGTCTCAGCACGTCCATTATAGCTCACAAACTGCCAACAGATCCAACTTGTCCGCCGGTAAAACAGAAGCTCAGGAAATTCAAACCCGACATGAGTTTGAAAATCAAAGAAGAGGTTACTAAGCAAGTCAAAGCCAAGGTTCTCAGGGTAGTGGAATATCCAACATGGTTAGCCAATATTGTGCCAGTACCAGAGAATGATGGGAAAGTTAGAGTTTGTGTCGACTACCGTGATCTTAACCGGGCCAGTCCCAAAGCTGACTTCCCCTTGCCGAACATACACATTCTAATCGACAACTGCGCCAAGCATGAGTTGCAGTCCTTTGTTGATTGTTTCGCCGGATATCATCAGATATGGATGGATGAGGAAGATGCAGATTAAACGGCTTTCATCACGCCGTGGGGAATGTATTGTTACAAAATGATGCCATTTGGGTTGAAGAATGCTGGCGCCACCTATATGAGAGCCATGACTACTATCTTTCACGACATGATACACAAGTAGATTGAGGTATATGTGGACGACATCATCGTCAAATCCGAGAAGGCCATTGATCATACGGAAGACTTGAGAAAGTTTTTCAATAGATTAAGGAGGTACAATCTGAAATTGAATCCCGCAAAGTGTGCATTCGGGGTTCCTGCTGGAAATTACTGGGTTTCATCGTGAGTCGTCGGGGAATAGAATTGGACCCATCAAAAGTCAAAGCCATTCAAGAATTGCCACCACCAAAGAACAAGAAGGACATGATGAGTTTCTTGGAAAGACTCAACTATATCAGCCGGTTTATAGCTCAGTCCACAGTCATTTGTGAACCCATCTTTAAGATGTTGAAGAAAGACGCTACTACTAAGTGGACTAACGATTGTCAGAAGGCCTTTGACAGAATCAAGGAATACTTGTCAACGCCACCGGTCTTGGTTTCGCCCGAGCCAGGAAAGCCTCTATTTTTGAACTACGCCTGACCTGATTCCCGTTTAAGAGGGGATACGCAGGCAGCCCTATGGGTTCGGTCACAATTTAATAAAAACTTCATTTTCCCCCTACTATTGGAACTGGGGAAGAATTTTGAGGAGGACCCTCAAAATTCCGAAGTTAGTTTTCATCCACTCATCGCCAGGAATGCCACCTCAGTAAACTGGGGCAGAATTTTGAGGAGGACCCTCAAAATTCCAAAGTTGATCCTTCAGTCATTCAGCGCAGCCGTCAGAAGTGCCAGCCCAGTAAACTGGGGCAAGGGTCCGGAGCAAGAGAGGTTGCAATGTCTTGAACCTCGTCCAGTCGTTGATTCATCTAAAAGAAAACTATTTTTTCTACTTACGTTATATTTACTAAATCATGCATAATTATTGTTCGAATTGGTGCAGTTTAGCAATGCTACCCCAATGATACGCAACGCCGGAAGCCATGGGAAGACGAACTAACCTTTCCCCCTTACAAAACTCACGATTTCTTTTGGATGCAGGCACTCGACTTACAATATCGTCAGGTATATTTACGTACGCATATTCCACAAAGAAGCAACTTCTCAGAATCATCACTCATCCATAATTATTATCCACACACAACCTCCTTGACAGTCACGGCATCGTGATCAGCAATCAACTAAGAAATCTCACTACTATCCGTCCTTCTATTTTCTTGCATTGCATAAGGCTATCTTTCTGCCTTCCGAGACTAAGCGTTGTCTCCATCTGCATTCTTTGCATTTGATAAGGCTATCTTTCTGCCTTCTGAGACTAAGCGTTGTCTCCCTCTGCATTCTTTACATTGCATAAGGCTATCTTTCCGCCTTCCGAGACTAAGCGTTGTCTCCATCTGCATTCTTTGCATTGCATAAGGCTACCTTTCTGCCTTCCGAGGTCAAGCTCTACCTCCAGTTGCATGGCTGAAATACCGCCACTTTATCTTTCTTGCGTGGCTTAAAAATCGCCACCTTATCTCTCTTGCATGGCTGAAATATCGCCGCCTTCACTTACGTCTCAGAATCGGCTGAAATATCGCCAAACTTTATCTAAATTCTACATCGGCTGAAAGATCGCCAGTTCATCTCCATCATCATCTATACTTATGCTTTCTGCCGGCTGAAATATCGCCATTTTACTTTTTACATCAGCTGAAACATCGCCTGTTTTATTTAAATTTCTGTCAGCTGAAATATCGCCATTTACATTTTTTGCATTGGCTGAAATGCCGCCAAATCCTGCATTTCATGGGCTGAAATATCGCCAAAACTATCCGAAGGCGTCATTGTTCGGGGGCATCATCCTCATAGCCCGAGAACACCATGCCATGGCCCGAGGACCCCACTTTATATCCTGACATCATTATTCAAAGGCATCATGGTTCGGAGGCACCATTATCATAGCCCGAGAACATCATTTCATGGCCTACGAATCCTTTAATTTTGCGCTTCATGGCCTAGGACATCATGGTCCGAGGACGTCATCCCAACCGTCCAAGGACAACATTCATGGTCCAACGGGAACTTGCATCACGTTTAAGTTTATGCACAATATACGCCCGTATTGCTCACTTGAAGGTACATAGGCTAGCAACTGCCATCTCAGCAGGAGCGATCCCGCTCCGGTCCTCACCGCCGATCAAGTTTCAAATACTTCTCCCCCCCCCCCTTAAAACATCGTGCCCGTCTCTTTCGAATCGCCATCGGCATGTCCCGTCAATGGTTTCTGAACTACATACAGCCTGATTCCTGTAAAACCAAGGATATGTAGGCAGCTCAGAAACCAGAGCTCGGTCAAATTCTTTTCAAATCGCCGCTTCCGGTCAAAATTTGCCATCATGTCTTTACCCGACAACTCTTTCATCCTTCCGGGGTAAAGAGGGGCAGCTGTTGATACCAAATTTTTTTCTAAGTATTTTTATACCCAAATATTTCCAAAATAGCGTATTGGTTCATATATAAGCACACCTAAGAATTTTGGCATTTTAATGATTTTTAAAACCAATTTGTTGCCTATTTTAGTACAACAAAATCCAATAATTATTCCCAAAATTATCAGTTCTAGCTAATAATTCATTTTATTCTCACATTTGCACCAAAATATAATTAAGGTAATTTTTGCATATTTTTACAAATTTGTTTGGTATTTTAAAAGCTAAATTGCATATAATTGCAATTATAGCCTATCTCGTAATTTATAGCGTTTTATGTTTATAAAATTAAATCCAGTATTTTTAAATTAATATTTATATAATATTCACTTACCCAGTACTTTTAATTTGCTCTTAAAATCTGTATTACTATTTTATAAAAAGTATTAAAGGGAAAATTGGCTATTTACGATTTGGCCTCAATTGCATTTCAATTATAGCCAATTTGGCAACCCCAATTAACCCAGCCCAATTTCAAATTAACCCAACCCCTGAACCATTCATCCGATCCGCCCGGCTCCCATTCAATCTAGATCGTTGATCTAAATGATCAACGGCCACCCTTCATTCTTTCCTTTTTAATTTTACCAACCACACCCAACCGTAATCATTTCCTTACCAAACGCCGCCTTGAAACCCCTCGTCTCTGAAACGCTCTCTAATCTCTCTGCAAACCCTAGCCGCCGCCTCTCAATCCTACCCTAATCCATGGCCTCCCATGGCCATCGGAGATGTGTAATGGCCTCTCATGGCTCCTGGGTGTTCGCTTCTGTGGTTTCACGGCCAAAATCTCGAAGGAAGCTGGTCCAGTTGTTGCCTGACTTCCATTCATGACCTTTCTCCGGTTGTCCCCGACTTTTTTCCGGGCCAGCCATGGCCGTTCTAGTCAGATCTTTGGCGCTCCTGGTTAGATCGTTAATTTCTAAGGCCTTTCTCACCTTTCTGGGTTCTTTGAAACCCTAATCTTTGGGATTGTTTTGATTTTTCTTTCAGATCTGCTTTAGATCTATACTTGCCATGAATGTTTAAGTGCTTTTATTCGCGAAAGTTCTTCAACTTTTCTTGCAAAAACAACCTTTCATTAGGATTTTTCCTTTGAAGTTTTTCAAAAGACCTCCGATCTTTTAACGTGTTTATGTTTTGGCTATGATTTTTATTCTTCTATCTGTTTCAGCATGTTAAAAACCCTAATTCCTTTTTAGTTTATCCGAGTTCTGAAAGCTGCTTGTTTAAATGTGCATTTGTTCTTTGTTGCTGATTCTTTCTTCCTCGTTAAATTTGTTTAATTTTAAGTTCTTACCATCTTGCAAAACCTGGTTACTGTTAAAGCCCTAATTATCTTTTGAAGTTTTCTCACTTGTTCCTACTCTGAGACCCTTTACTTGCTTCTATGACTTCTTCATTGTTGTTTCTATGTGATTATTTGACCTGCTTGACTACTGTGCTTCGATATTTTCTTACTACTGAACCCTAGCTTACCCTAATGCTACTATATGTTTGTGTTGCTTCTTTTCATCAACATGTCTAACACTGCATGCTTGTTCATTCCTTGCCATTTATATAGTGAAGTGCAGAATCATGTTACTATCTTGTTTGATCTTGATTCCTTTGATCTTGTGACTGACTGCAAAAAAGATTTTTCTTACTAGCCCTAATTTTTACTCATCTGTTCAAACTTAATTGATTCACTTCCTTTATTGTGATGTTTTACCTTGCTGAATCCTTTCCTAAAATAAGCATATTTTGTACTTAGACATGATTATTTACTTCATGCTTTTACTATCCCTTTTCATGGCAATAATCAATATGCCCCCCAAACTGATTTTCTTTCTTTAATTAGGCCTGCTGACCCGTTAAACAGTGTTTCCCTAATTAAAGGGGAATCACTTGGGTTAATTGATTCTGAATGATGATTGTTTTCATGTTTGTGTTTTAATTTTACTTATTACCTTATTTCTCTACACGTTTTCAAAGCTATAAATACCTACACTCTTCTCTTTCAAACAGACAAACACACACGAACAATTTGAGTTCAAAATATCCACTCTTACACTTAAAACCCCTCTCTTTCTTTACTACTACTTGTGCTGTTGCTTTGCCTAGCCGGCTGAAAGCCAAGGCTAGACTGTGGACTTGTGTTTGCTTTACCTTTCTGCACTTTGCTTCTCTACCGGTATGTCCTAGTTAATTTACAAGCCTCAACAACAATATGTTTTCTTTAATTACTCCAGTTTGTCATTCCTATCTGCTTCTACTCATGTTTCTGTAGTCAAGATATGTTACTAGCATGTTGTAATACGTTCCCTTGTAAATTAATGTTTATTTATGTATGCACCCTGTCAGTCACTTGTTATTTATTTGCTACCTTATGAATCCCAAACCCCCGTATCCCCTTATATGCTTTAAGTTATGGTTCAGAAACATGGCAATATTCGAAGTTATTGTCCATGGATATGAACTGGACCCTTTGGGCCCTAAGCTTTGTTAGTTTCCCATCACTATTCCCTTTATTGTATGTGATAAGTAACAGCTTTGGCCAGACAGTATTCTAGTTATTGCTCAGANCTAGACTGTGGATTCTTGTTTGCTTCTATTTTTTCTGTCACTTTGCTTCTCTACTGGTATGTCCTAGTTAATTTACAAGCTTTCAACAACAACTATGTTTTTTCATTCCTGTTCCACTTCTACTCATGTTTTCTGCAATTCAAGATGTGTTATTAGCATGCTGTAATATGTTCCCTTTCCTTTGCAATTTAAAGTTTATCCATGTGTGCATTCTGTCAGTCGTGTGTTGTTTATTTGCTACCTTATGAATCCCAAACCCCCATACCCCTTTATATGCTTTAGGTTATGGTTCAGAAACATGGCAATATCGAAATCATTGTCCATGGATATGAACTGGACCCTTTGGGCCCTAAGCTTTGTCAATTTCCCATCACCACTCCCTTATTGTATGTGATAAGTAACAGCTTTGGCCAGACAGTATTCTAGTTATTGCTCAGACAATAGCTTGACCTCCAATAGGTCTTTACTCTCTAAATGTTTGGCCAACAGGTTTGGTTAGGGGTGTGCCAGTCTACTTTATGGCTGGGCATGACCACCAGCCTGCCTGGGCAGCCCCTACCCTTTCTATTGCACTTACACTATTCTTAGAACTTAGGCTCTGCCCCTCTTGTGTGAGCCTTGCCTTGGGACCCTTGAGCTCCCTCTGAACTTGGACACATAAGGGCTGGTCCTTCCACACTGCACAACTCAATTTCTGATTAACATCTTGGGTGTATGCACTGCCTAGGGTTCCTGAAATCCCTTGGATCTCTGAAACACCCTAGATGAGAGGAGGCTTGGAAATCTGAATCTCGGAAGTGGCTCAATCTCATATTATTAGGCCTCAAGTCTGAATTAGGCTGCTCGTATGTAGCTGAGGATTTCTGATGTATTTTTTTAGTTCCGGTTCATTTCTTTTGGGTTGTAATAACTTGTACAAGCTCGGGGAACTTTAGTAAAAAGGGGGGTCGGGATTTATTTTTATGCATCAAGGGTAGAGATCATGCCTATAGGAGTTTGTTATGATTTCTGCAATTTCACACCTAGATAGCATTCCTATGGGGTTAACTTTTAATTTCTGCACACACGCCTAGAATTCATGCCTATAGGGTAACTTTTAATTCTAGCAATTTCACACCTAGATATCATGCCTATAGGGTTAACTTTAATTTCTGCAAATACGCCTAGATATCATGCCAATAGGTTAACTTTTAACTTCTGCAAACTCATACCTAGAAATCATGCCTATAGGATTCATTCATAATCTCTGCATCTCCGCGCATAGATATCCTACCTACAGGAATAACTTCCAGTTGTTCTATAAAATACGGTCTATAGACTACAACATTCTGCATTTATAAACATCACTAGGCAAACAGTTTGTAGGTTTAATAACGAGAGCTGCATATATAGATACCATGTTCCTAGGACCTTCGTTAACGTCCAAAAGGTGTCCAAATCAGCATACATATAGAAAGCATACCTATAGGAAATCATGAATCGGAATAGAGGTAATATTAACTACTGAACTCGTAATGTCCTGTTAAAATTGGTAACCCCTTTTCAGTATGTATCTTTTTCTAAAATCAGTATACATCACGCCTAGTTCTAACCAACACTTAGAGGATTAATAATCAGATCAGTTTTAGTCAACTGCATTCGAGTAAGCCTAATGTAGACTTTTTCGCCTAAAAATATGTGTTGAACCAGTCCGCTCGTCGCTTTATTTAATTAAGACCAAAAACAGTACGTGTAAGACATGCTAAACTCTATGACATTTTGCTGGTTTATGGAGGCATATTTGAGCCCTGTTTGCTTACCTGATTCCCTCTATTTGCACTTATGTGTGTTGGTTGACGCCTTATCATTTTGTCCTTTAAAAACTTCTAAAAGCCCCAAACCCCTTTCTCTTTAGGATTAGTAGTCCATTTGCCTCCAGGACTGATAGGATTGGGGCGGATAATAGCATGCAATAAGTAACGATACCATTCCGCACTTTAATACCTTAACGGGTGGGAAGGGTAGACATGGAGATGATGATCACACGATAACACTACGCGTACAATTGGATACCGGTGTTGTGTAAATGATCCATGTGATATATAAACCTAGGACCCCCATCCCTCTTTATTAGTTTGTCATTTTCAGAATTTTAAAAGCTGTCCAATTTTCAACTTCCGCTTCTTTTACTTCTTTTAAGTTGCTTGCATCAATTATTTGACCCCTTCTTTTCCCTCACACCTTTCTGTGATTATAAAACTACTTCCTTCCAAATTTCAGCACTTTTAAATCCTTTCGTGCTTTTTATTTGCAATTGTTATGTGAGTGGTTTCATCGTATTTGCAAGGCTTGCTTGTCTACTTGTTGTTTGCATTTAAAGTCACAATTGTAGCATGGCCGGGAACCACACTAGTGGATCTTGGGGGGTGCCTAATATCTTCCCCTCAAGATAATTTCTAGCCCTTACCCAAACTCTGGTTTTCATCTCAAATTATATTCTTAAAGTGTCCTAATACACTATAATCGTTAGGTGGCGACTCTCCAAATCCAAAACCCAATCCCAAACGGGAATAGAGGTGTCTTTCATAAATGTCATAAACCCAATTTCTCGCTCTTTGAATGGCGGGAAAAAGGGGGCGTCGACAGTGGTGAGGAGCGGGATGGTTTTGTTGCTTCGGGATGTTTTTGTGGAAGTGTAGGGTTCTGAGCATTTGGGAAGTTGATATCTGGAGTAGTGAGGGAAAATGACAGATTTCGGACTTGATCAAGTTCTTCCTGAAATTTCAGTAGCATTTGTTCCAGTTGGGATGCATTCTCCTTGGGAACCAAACTACCATGACCGTGAGTGACCTCTACTCATTCAGTTGAGTTCTCCTTTCTGGCGTTGTTCAAATCTTCCATCTTCCCTTTGTTCTTGTTTTTGACGGGACAGAGAGGAGGAGTAGGTGGAGGGCCCCTGGATCTCGTGAAATAGGATGATGTTTCCAGAGTTCACGAACTAACCTTTGGGGAGGGGAATAAATAAACAAAAAGTAAAAACAAAAAAAAAAGGTAACAAGTTAGTGAGGATCATAAGAAAAAATGTTGCAATATTTAAACAGATAGTGCAGAATATAAATCGTGTCCTAATTTCGGGGACCTCATTGTGCCTGAGGTAGGCCTAGCGACAAGTTTATTTGGAGAACTTTGAATGCTAAATGCCTCATTTTATTGATAAAAAAGTAGACGAATCCCAAATCGACACTAAATAATAGGAAATAAAAGTCGCTAGTGGCCATTGGCCTTATTACATATCATAAAAAGAAGAAAAACTCCTATCTATTTGGTCCCAGAAGGACCTTCCCCAGACTCGACATCTTTGGCTCCGTCGAACAACTTTCCTAACTTGCGAACCCAGTAGTAGGTAGGCTCTGGCTAGATGTCCGCCTTCGTTCCCCTCAGCATTCTGACATTCTTCGACCCTTTTAAGAAACCTTCTTTCTTGCTCCACTATGCCTCGCTCCAGGTATCCTAGTCGCTTGTTGGCATTGACGGCCATTTCCTTCCATTCCTCAATTAACTTTTGATTGGCTTCTTGTATCTCACGGTGATAACTTTCGCACTCCCGGATTCTCTTGCATAGTTGATTGTATTTGACCTGTGCCTCGGCCTTCTCATCTATGATCCTGTGACCCCGAACAAACCCAGGTTGACTCAAACCATTGTGATTATCCTCCAACCAGCCGGAATAGTAGGGAGTACAACCGGCATGGTATCTATCTGGTTCGATGGTATCCCTTCCTATGACGATCTTGCAGTGCCACATATGCTGAGTTTGGCACTTTTAAGGACTATCGTCAGCCCGAAAATGACTCATTTTGTGGACCCTGGGTACAACCTGCTTCCTACCAGCTTGCCTCATAACTCGGAGAGGGACGTAAGGGTATGTTCCCCTCAGACCGATCAATATAAAAAAGGTGCTTCTCTGGACCGGGCGATGAATTCTTCAGCCGAAAACCACTCTAACATCCATTGTACTTGCTCCTCGGTCAGATTATCAAATAGCTCGAACCATCCTTTGGCATCCTCTGGCTGAGAAAACATATCAGGGATATAATTCATTCGCTTTGGGTGATGGAAAGCGATATGATCGTCCCAGCCCCTTCGTTGAATCCCTTGTCGGTATTCACCCTTTTGTAGATGCTCCACGAGCCACAGCTGAAGTAGCAAATTGCAACCTTCGAAGTGACTAGCTCCCCGTTGACACTTTTCTAGGACTCGGTATATTTCTGTGACGATCATGGGCACGATACTGAATGGTTGCCCTCCAATTTCTTCCATTAATGTTTTAGTGACCATGGCTAGTCGGGTGTGGATTCTTGCTTTCTTCATTGGAAATAAAACCAACCCCAGAAAACAGAACATGAATACGAAGACCCTTCGATGAATATGCCCTAATGAGGTGATGGCAAATTCATCAGGATAGGTACGGCACGATTTGTTGTGACCGTACCTCTCGTACTAATAGTCAAAGGGGATATAGGATTCTTTGAGGCATGTCAATTCTGGATTCTTTTTCAGACCCATTATTTTGAGGAAACCCCTGCCCTCGCGGTTCTCAGGCATCAATAAACCTGGAGTCTCCCATACCAAGCCGGCTAATCCTCCTATATCTTCTAGCAAGGGTGTCATCTCAATTTCCCCGAAGCGGAAAATGGACCTTTCACAATCCCAAAAGAGAGTAGTAGCTTCTATGATCTTGTTGTTGGGTTGGATTTCAGGAGGGAGGGTAGATTCCCTAGATATTTTCTAACAAGAGTCTGGTCACCGGAATGAAGATCTTTCCACCAGCTTAGCAGTCTCGGGTGGATGTTGGTAACCATGCCGAATCTGGGGATTTCGTGCCTCATTATCTACAAGAAAATAAGGTTAGGCCCTTTCCCCCACAGGACTCGACTATTTAACATCAATAATTGGCATAAAAGCATTTAGTTCTCCAAATAAATGCACAGAACGTGATAATGTCCATTTGGGTTTCAGGGAAACCTGGTGGACTTTGGACAAGGCTATCTTAAAGAGTCATTACGCGGACAAGATAACTGACTCGGCTAGGTTTGACCATGATGCATGCATAGTTAAACAGAGTGAGGTTTCTATGGGGTTTTAGACTGGTACCCTTGAGCGGACAACTCAAGCAGGAAAGGCACGAAATCGTCGACTACAACGTTGATCGACTGGTTTTACCGCAAATACGCCTTTTCCAGATTTAGGGGGTGATAATATAGGAAGAGCGCAACCACTCATTATAAGCGTTGCCATAGGATTTGTTTGGCACGAGTGGAATATGATGTTGAGCATGATTAGGCAACAATTAAAGGCCTGTTGTCACGTATTTGCACGTTTAAGAAAGCAGTAAATACAACAGTTTCATAATTTAAAGCAGTAGTAAAGGAAAGCAAAAAGGAAATAAACAAAAGACAAGTCAGTTTTGTAGTTGAAAAGGAAATTGAATGCTAAAAATAAACAAACAAATAGTTGCGCACAAAGAAGCATAAATTCACGATAATAGCCTGAAATGGTAAAAGCCTAAAAAATCCCCAGCAGAGTCGCCATGCTGTCGCGCCCCCTTTTTCTCGTGAAATCGGGTTTATGACATTTGGAGGAACAACTCGTTCCTTTTGGGAAAGGGGTTTTGCAATTTTGAAGAGTCGCCACCTAATGATCAGGGTGCATTAGGTCACCAAAAGAGCTTGATTTGGATAACCAGAGATAGGGTAAGGGCTTGAAATTATTCTAAGGGAAAGGTGGTAGGCACCCCTTAGAATCCACTAATGTGGTTCCCGGCCAGACAGCTATTGTGAATTTGGGTGCAATTAACATATAAGCAAATAAGGCTTCAAATATGAGGGGATTTCAACACATAATGGTTTGAAAGTAAATAAAGTTGGAAAGAACAATTAGAAAAAAAAAGTGATTTTTAAAAGGAAGAGCTAAAATTGCTAAAAGAAGTAAAGAAATAGAGGGAGGGATATTGGGCTTATCTGAGGTTTCAGAAGGTCAAAAATCTGAGGCGACATACAAAACACACATTGCACATTTTAGGGGGGGGGGGGGAAGAATGTAAACAAACAGAGGCTCAATCACACCTCCTTGAACAGAAAAACACGTAATTACCATGACTTTCACATACTGGTTAAAGTCTGATTAAATACCAAATATGACAGAACTCAAAGGTTGAGGCAGACTGATTTATTATATAATTCAGGAAAGAAGCCCGAATCAGGCCTGCATGCTGGTTGTAATTAATAGAACAGATTCAGCTTATAGTTATTACCCTATGGCTTGCCTAAGTGTTAAGACGGGGTCCTATAGGCATGATATCTACTGAATTCAGAAAATAGTAAGGCTTGAAATAAATTGTTTGAATGCATACATGTTAAACTTGCTAAGTGAGGGAATTAGATTATTAAAAGAGAGGCAGGATTTAACGAAATGATTATAAATCTGCAACTGTCAGTATCCATTATTACTGGTTTTATATCTAACACTGAGTGAGGGAATCAGATTCGATTAGAAATTCCTATAGGCATGCTTTCTATGCGTTGCTGATTTTAAACTTTATAGATATTGTGTAAAAAAATATGCAGATTATAGACATAGTATCTAAATGCATAAGGCTTGTTTTAAACCTATAAACATGGTATCTAGATGCAGATTTGAATATGCGGAAGTGAACAATCCTATAGGCATAATTTCTATACGAAGTTGGCTATGCAGAATTTAGAATAGACCTATAGGCATGATTTCTATTTGAATATGCAGAATTCAAGATACCTATAGACATGGTTTCTATATGAAGTTGGATATGCAAGAATATAGTAGTCCTATAGTCATGATTTCTATATGTATTTGAAATATGCAAAATTATAATAGACCTATAGACATGATCTCTATATGTATCTGAATATGCAAAACTGTAATAGACCTATAGACATGATTTCTACCCTTTGCATGCATAGTTACCCACCCTTTTTCACTAGCCAGCCCCAAGCGTTTATTATAACTTATTACGAACCAGAATGAATAAAAAATTACATCAGAAAAAAAGTATAAAAAAATACAACCAAAGGAGAGCCTGATTCAGACTCCCTGTCTGAAATATGAGATAGATCAACTCAAAGACCACTGATCCAAAGCCTTTCTCCAATCTGAGTGTGTCAAAGTTCCCCAAGAGCCTCAATGGGACTCTGGGAAATGCTCACACCCAAATTATATCACCAGAATAGTTACAAGTGCAGTGTGGAAGGGCCAGCCCTCAAGTGTCCAAGTTCAGAGGGAGTTCAACGGCTCCCAAGGCAAGGCTCACAAGAGGGGGGCAGAACATAAAATCTAAGAGAGAGTGCAAGTGAAGAACAGAATTCTAAAGAATAAAGGAGAGGGAAACAGCCACAAACAGGTACACAAAAGGGGTTCAGGGAATAGAGGAATTGCAAAGAGCCTACTGCTTAGGCTAGGGCAAGCTTTAGGCATACCCAGCAATGGAGGATGCTGACATGCCTATAAGTCTGCCAGAACACATCATATTAGAGGCTAGGATCCCAGGTGATCGAGTTTGAGTCATGGACAATAATTTGCAGTACTGCCATGCCTCAAACCATATCATAAACATATAGGGAGTGGGGGTTTTGGGATTCACAATAGATTTAGAATAGGTAGAAGGAAATTACAGCATGCTAAAGTAAGCGTTGGACTACACATAAGTAGTAGGCAGACATGCAGGTAAAGGTAGTAAATAACACATTGTTGTGATTGCTGAAAACCTTAATCAGGACATACCAGTTTCAAAGAAGCAAAATACAGCAGTAGCAATACTTGGAAAACAAGCCACAACACAAGTAACAAGAGAGAATGCTTTTCAATGTGAGTGTGATTTCAGAAAACTAAGAGTGTTCGTGTGTCGTGTTAATGAAAAAGCAGGTGCAAACTAGGCAATTAGGGGTAAATACATAGGAGTTTAATTAAGGGAAGAATCTTTAAGATACACGGTTAAACAAATAAGGTAAGATACCCAATAAAATGAATCAGTACATAGTAAGTCAAGGAGTCAGGGGTTCGAAATCACTGGTTCACGAGTAAACCAAGTCAGAAAGGCTAAGGAAAGTTTTTGAATCAAACCAAGTAACAGGGAAATTAGCACAACAAGGAAAGAATCAATCAGATTTACACAAAGGAGGTCTGAAATCAGTCAAAAATTGGAAGTCATTTTAGAGGGTAAGCTCAGCATATATAAAGAGTACACAAGTATTAGGCATGTGAGGCTGAATTTAGGACAAAGAAAAAGCGTCATGCAATCACAAAAATTAGTAAGTAGTGAACTATAGGAACATGGTAGTCATCTTAGTGACAAAGAAGAGGGAAAGTATCAAATAACATGTAGAGGGTCCAGTAGAAAGACCCTAGAAGAGTTTAGCAGGAATCATAATCATATAAAGAAACAAAGGTTGAAACAAAGATTTCGAAACTCAGTCGAGCAGTAGATGAAACAATCTTTAGGAACTCGAATAGGTCCAAAGAAGTTAGGGTTTTGAAATCAAACAAGTTCAAAGATGAAGAACAAGCGAATCACATAGCGAATAGTCTCAATACTCGGATGAAACCCCAAATTTTAGGGTTTTGTCATCAATAGAGTGTAGAGATGAAAAGACAAGTAATCAAGACAAAAATACTAACGAAATAAGTTCAGAAATCTCAGAAAGGAACTGAGACTTTTAACATGCATTTTCCAGTAGAAGAACAATCATAAGAAACACAATAGAAGAACACATAAGAAATACAGTAGAAGAAACACATAGGAAATATAGTAGAAGAAACTTATAAGAAACACAGTAAAAGACACACATGCGAAACACAGTAGAACATGCTAAAGATCAGAGAAACTTTAAAGGATAACTTAACGAAACCCTAAATCAGAAAAAGATGAAGGCTCTGAAGGTATAGTTTTGAAAACACTTTGAGAAAATGTTTAAGAGCTTAGAGAAAACACTGATATACAACGAATGTAAAAGAATCGGAAAAACCTCAAAGGGTTAGGGTTTCAGAAGAACCCAGTTGATGAGAAAGGCTTGGAAAGACATTGATCTCAGCCGGAGAAGTCGAGATCAGGCTCGAATGACCATGGCTAGCCGGAGCAAGGTCGGAGACGGCCATAGAACTCGAATCAAACAAAGTCTGGGCCAAGCTTCCTCATGGTCAGGCCTTGAAACCATAGTAACCAGGCGTGTAGGAGTTATGCGAGGCCGGTATAGGACTTCATTGGTCTTGGAACCCATGGATTCCGGTGATTTTAGGGTGGAAGTGGAGAGAGTCGGCTAGGGTTTGAGAAGCTTTGAGAGAGAATTTAGAGAAAGGGGGGGTTTCAAAGGCGGCTGGGGATGCAAAATGACTAGGGTTTGGGGGTAAGGGGAAATTAAAAAAGGAATGATTCAAAGGTGGCCGTTGATCATTTTGATCAACGGCCTGGATTGAATGGGAAATCCGGGCGAGTTGTTTAGAAGGGCCGTGGGTCGGGTAGATTAGGTAATTGGGTTGGGTAATTGGGTTTAATTAGAGGTCCAAATCCGGCTAAAATTGAAATGCAAATGGGCTATCATTTAAACAACCATTTTCCCCTCATTTACTTTATAAAAAATAATAAATAATATTTGGAAGTAAATTAAAGCCACTAAAATGATTAATAACATATAATTATCAATTTGAAAATACTGGACTAAATTTTTATAAATATAAACGCAATTAAATCTTAAAAGGGGCTAATATTGCAATTATATGCAATTTAGCTTTAGAAATACTAAATAAATTCGTAAAAATATGCAAAACAATATATTAGCTATATTTTAGTATAAATATGAGAATCCAATAAATGAATCACCAAAAACGATAATTTTGGGAATTATTATTGGGTTTTTTATGAAAAAAAAAATAGGGGAATAAATTGGTTTAAAAATCTTTAAAAATTAAGGAAAAATAATAAAACATTTGGACATGCTTATATGTGCGTACATATGCTATTTTGAAAGTATTTTGCATATTAAAAATATACAGGGAAAAATTGGGTATCAACAGGTATTACAGGAATCAGGTCGTATGTAGTTCAGTGATTCACCTGCGGAGTGTGCCGATGAAGATATTTCAAAAACGGACGCAATATCTAAGGCTGGGTGAGTGGACAGTTTATGGGAATGGTTAGGTTTGGTATGGCTGCGGGCACTGGAGCGGAACCACTCCTGCCGGGATGGCTGTTGCTTGCCAGTTTACCTGTAAATAAGCAATACAAGCATATATTGTGCGCAAATTTAGACATGATGTGAATTCTCGCTGGACCATGAATGTTGTCTTTGGACGGTTAAGGTGACGTCTTTAGACCATGATGTCCTGGGCCATGAAGTGTATAATAAAGGATTCGCAGGCCATGAAATGATTTATCGGGCTATAAGGGTGGTGCCTCCGAACCATGATGCCTTTGAACGATGATATGCAAAAGATTGAAAGAAAATCCTCGGGCCATGACATGGTGTTCTCGGGCTATGAAGATGGTGCTTCCGAACGATGATGCCTTTGGATGAGTTGGCGATATTTCAGCCCATGAAGGATGCAGTAGCATGTGGCGATCTTTCAGCCGTGCAATGTAGTATGTGGCGATCTTTCAGTCGTGCAATGTAGTATGTGGCGATCTTTCAGCCGTGTGATGTGGCGATCTTTCATCCGTGCAATGTGGCGATCTTTCAGCCATGAAATGTGGCGATCTTTCAGCCGTGCGATGTAGCAATATGGCGATCTTTCAGCCGTGCAGTGTGGCGATCTTTCAGCCGTGCCATGTGGCGATCTTTCAGCCGTGCGATGTAGCAATGTGGCGATCTATTAGCTGTGCAATGCAGTATGAGGTGATCTTTCAGCCGTGCAGATGCAGTATGTGGCGATCTTTTCGCTGTGCAGATGTAGTATGTGGCAATATTTCAGCCATGCAAATGCAGTATGTGGCGATCTTTCAGCCGTGCATTGTAGCAATGTGGCAATCTTTCAGTCGTGCAATGTTGCGATCTTTCAGCCGTGCGATGTAATATTTGGCAATCTTTCAGCCATGCAAATGCAGATGGAGACAGCGTTTAGTCTCGAAAGGCAGAATAGTAGCCTTATGCAAGTTGGAAGAAAGAATGGTAGCCTTATGCAATGTAGATGCAGATGGAGGTAGAGCTTAACCTCGGAAGGCAGAATAGTAGCCTTATGCAAGTTGGAAAGCAGAATGGTAGACTTATGCAATGCAGATGTAGATGGAGGTAGAGTTTAACCTCGGAAGGCAGAATAGTAGCCTTATGCAAGAAATAAGATAACAAATGACAGTAGAGTTTTCTTAGCTGATAGCATATTGCGACGTTGTGATTATTGGGAGCATTGTGACATATGGGACATCACTGGTGTGCGGATAGCAATTTTTGGTAAGTGCAACGGTTCTGAGAGTTGTATTCCTCAGTAATGTTTGTCTCATGGGTGTATAGTATGTTTGATGATTTCGCAATCCTAGTGCCTGCATCCAAAGAAAAATTGTGAGTTTTCTAAGGGGGAAGGTCAGTTCGTATCCCCGCAGGCTTTGCTTGACTTGCTCGGCTTTGATCTGGTGATATTGTCGGTATCATTGGGGTAGCATTGCAAAACAAAGCAGTTTCGATAATAAACATGCATGATTTTGTAAAAGTATGACATAAATGTATAAGTAAACCAGCTTTTAGATGAACCGATGACTGTGACGTGGTTCGAGACATTGCAACCTCTCTTGCTACGGAATTTTGAGGGTCCTCCTCAAAATTCTGCCCCAGTTTGATGGGTTGACACTTCTGACTGTTGTTCGTGTGGTGATCGACAGAAAATGCTTCGGAATTTTGAGGACTCAAAATTCTGCCCAAGTTTCTAATTTTAGGGAAAAAATTTTTTTTATTGAATTATGACCGAACCCATAGGGCTGCCTACGTATCCCTTCTTAAATGGTAATCGGGTCAGGCGTAGTTCAATTTAAATCATATAAGGAAAGCATAAGGATTACACATAGTAACGCTTGACTGCGTCTGAATTGACCGGCTTTGGCCAGACTTCTCCGTCCATTTTTGTAAGTATGAGGGCTCCTCCCGTCAAAACCCGGTGAACCATGTACGGGCCCTGCTAGTTGGGAGAGAACTTCCCTTTGGCTTCATCTTGATGCGGAAAAATTTTCTTTAACACCAGCTGCCCCGGTGTGAACTGTCTTGGCTTGACTCTTTTGTTGAAGGCTCTGGACATTCTGTTTTGATAGAGTTGACCATGGTACCTGCGTTCATTCTCTTTCCGTCTATAAGGGCTAGTTGCTCATAACAACTTTTTACCCATTCTGCGTCGTCGAGCTCAGCTTCTTTTATGATCCTTAGGGAAGGAATTTCTACCTCAGCAGGAATGACAGCCTCTGTACCATAAACCAGCATATAGGGGGTTGCTCCGGTTGATGTGCGCACTATGGTGCGATATCCCAATAGAGCAAATAATTTCTCGTGCCACTGTTTATGCTTTTCTATCATTTTCCTCAATATCTTCTTGATGTTCTTGTTGGCGGCTTCTACAGCTCCATTCATTTGAGGCCTGTAGGCTGTGGAATTTTTGTGTCTGATCTTGAAAGTTTCACACATTGCTTTTATCAAGGCGCTATTGAGGTTGGAGCCGTTATTAGTAATGATTGACTCCGGAACCTCGAACCGACAAACAATGCAGTCACAAACAATGCGGTCGCGGACAAAGTCTACCACGACTTTCTTAGTTACCGCTCTATAAGATGATGCTTCAACCCATTTGGTGAAATAGTCTGTGGCTACCAGGATAAACCTGTGTCCGCTGGAAGCGGCATGCTCGATTGGTCCAATAACATCCATTCCCCAAGCGGCGAATGGCCATGGTGAGCTTGTTGGGTGGAGCTCGCTCGAAGGTACCTTTATCATATCTGCATGTATCTGACAGCGGTGGCATTTCCGGACATACTGAAAGCAGTCTGTCTCCATAGTCATCCAGAAGTAGCCAGCCCGGAGTATCTTCTTTGCTAAAACAAAACCGTTCATATGTGGACCGCAAGTCCCAGCATGAATTTCCTCTAGCAGCTCGGATGCTTCTTTTGCATCGACACACCTTAATAATCCCAGATCAGGAGTCCTCCTATACAGGATTCCTCCGATGTGAAAGAAGTTGTTGGAGAATCTCCGAAGTGTGCGTTTCTCAGTAGGATTCGCAAGCTCTGGGTACTCCCCTTTTGCCAATTATTCCTTGATATCATGAAACCAAGGCTTTCCCTCTGCTTCTTCTTCAACGTGGGCACGGTAAGCTGGCTGATTATGGATTTTCACTGGAATGGGATCAATGAAATTCTTGTCTGGATGCTGTATCATGGATGATAGGGTAGCCAATGCATCGACGAACTCATTCTGGATTCTGGGAACATGTTGGAACTCCATCTTCGTGAACCTTTTCCTCGGTTCCTGTACATGATGCAGATAGGGGAGTATCTTGGAGTTCTTTGTTGCCCATTCTTTTCGTACCTGATGTACAAGCAAATCTGAATCTCCAATCACTAGCAGCTCTTGCACGTTCATGTCAATGGCCATCTTGAGCCCTAAGATGCAGGCTTCATACTCAGCCATATTATTGGTGCATGGGAACCTGAGTTTGGCGGACACTGGATAATGGTGACCGGTTTCTAATATTAGGACTACTCCTATGCCAACTCTTTTTAAGTTTGTCGCTCCATCAAAGAACATTCTCCAACCGTCATAGGATTCTGCAATGTCTTCTCCTATCAATGATACCTCTTCATCAGGAAAATACATTTTCAAATGTTCGTATCATCCATCCGCGGGGTTTTCAGCAAGGTGGTCTGCCAGTGCCTGTCCCTTGACCGCTTTCTGAGTTACATAAACAATGTCGAACTCACTCAACAGGATATTCCACTTGGCCAGCTTGCCAGTGGGAATGGGCTTCTGAAAGATGTACTTCAAGGGATCCATTCTTGATATGAGATATGTAGTATAGGCACAGAAGTAATGTCTTAGCCTCTGAGCTACCCAAGTCAAAGCACAACAGGTGCGTTCCAATAGAGAATACCGAGCCTCGTACTAGGTGAACTTCTTGCTGAGATAATAAATGGCTTGTTTCTTCCTCCCTGTTACATAATGCTACCCCAGAATGCAACCGAAGGCTCCATCCAACACTGCAAGGTAGAGTAATAGTGGTTTACCTGGCTCAGGTGTAACTAAGACCGGTGGTGTTGACAGGTACTCCTTGATTCTGTCGAAGGCCTTTTGGCAGTCATCGGTCCATTTGGTAGCGGCGTCCTTCATTAAGATCTTAAAGATTGGCTCACAGATAACTATAGACTGTGCTATGAATCGGCTCATCACGTCTTTCTTGTTCTTTGGTGGTGGTAATTCTTGAATGGCTTTGAACTTCGATGGATCCAGTTCTATTCCTCGGCGGCTCACAATAAACCCCAGCAACATCCCAGCAGGAACCCCAAATGCACACTTTGCGGGGTTTAGTTTCAGGTTGTACCTCTGCAGTCTATTGAAAAACTTCCTCAGATCTTCTATGTGGTCAGTGGCCTTCTTGGATTTGATAATAACATCATCCACATATACCTCTATCTCCTTGTGTATCATGTCATGGAAAATGGTGGTCATGGCCCTCATGTAGGTGGCCCATGCATTCTTCAAGCCAAATGGCATAATCCTATAACAGTACATTCCCCACGACGTAATGAAAGCCGTTTTCTCAACATCTTCTTCATCCATCCAGATATGATGATAACCAGCGAAACAATCTACAAATGACTGCAGCTCATGCTTGGCGCAATTATCAATCAGCATGTGTATATTCGGCAAAGGGAAGTCATCTTTTGGACTTGCCCGGTTGAGATCCCGATAGTCGACACAGACTCGGACCTTCCCGTCTTTCTTTGGTACTGGCACGATATTGGCTAACCATGTCGGGTACTCAACCACCCAGAGAACCTTAGCTTTGATCTGCTTGGTGACTTCTTCCATGATTTCACACTCATATCAGGCTTGAACTTTTTGAGCTTTTGCTTTACCGGTGGACGCGTTGGATCGGTTAGCAGTTTATGAGCTACAATAGACGTACTCAGACAAGTCATGTCATCATACGACCAGGCGAATATGTCCTCATACTCTTTTAGAAATTTTGTGTATTCTTTCTTCTCCGATGGCGATAGGTGAATGCTGATTCGTGTTTACTTGATGTTTTTTGCATCTCCCAGGTTGACAATTTCGGTTTCGTCCAGGTTGGACTTAGGTCTGTTCTCAAAGTCCTCAACTTCTTTGACAATCTCGTCAGGTATGTCATCTTCCTCTAAATCAATATCCGTTTGTTGCGTTGTCTCATTGCATGTCACAGTCATTGGTTCATCAAGATAGGTAATAGTAATGCTGTATAAGTAAAGTAAGGATGAAAAAGATAGAAATAAATATTAATTCATAAGAAAAATCAAACATGCTTTTGATAAATAGAATAACTTTTTTGAACATTGAAGATCTTATTGCGGAAATTGAAAAATGCGAAAAGAAAATCATTTAGTAAAAACAATGGATAATGCTTGTTTTAGCCTTGCTACCCCGAGGCTCGTCGGGCTTTGGTTGTCCTGATGCTCCAATTCTTGAGATGTGCCCCTCTGGATCTTGTGAAGTAAGATGTTGATGCCAGAGTACACGAACTAACCTTTTGGGGAGGGGAATAATATAAAACAAAAATAAAACAAAAGGTAATCAAGTCAGTGAGGATTATAAAAAGTGTTGCAATATTTAAACACATAGTGCGAGAATGAAAGCGTGTCCTAATTTGGGGAACCTCATTTGTGCCCGAGGTAGGCCTAGCGACAAATTGATTTGGAGAACTTAGAATGCTAAATGCCTCATTTTATTGATAAAAATAAGACGAACCCCAAATTGACACTAAATAAACAAGAAATAAAATTTACTAATGTCCACTCGCCTTATTACATTTATAAAGCGAAAAATAAACTCCTATCTACTTGGTCCCAGATGGACTCCCCAGATTCGGCATCCTTGCCTCCGTCGAACAACTTCCCCAACTCGCGAAGTCCCAGCAACAGGTACGCTCTCGCTAGATGTCCACCTTCGGTCCCTTCAGCCTTTTGACAGTCTTCAACCCTTTTTGAGATTTTGTCACTAGAATGCAAATCTTCCCACCAACTCAGCAACCTTGGGTGGATTTTTTGTGACCATGCCGAATCTGGGGACTTCGTGCCTCATATTTCTGCAAGGCAAATAAGGTTAGGCCCCTACCCCCACCAGACTTGACTATTTAACATCAACAATTAGCATGAAGCATCTAGTTCTGCAAATGAATGTAAAGAACGTGGTGAAGTCCGTTAGGGTTTAGGGAATCCAAATGGACTTTGGACAAGTCTATCTTAAAGGATCATTATGGGGACAACGTAACTGATCCGGCTAGGCTTGACCATGATGCATGCACAATTTGAAGAGAGTAAGGTTTCTATGGGGTTTTAGACTGGTACCCTTCAGCGGACAACTCAAGGGGGAAGGCTCAGAACCGTCGACTGCACCGCTGATCGACTAGTTTTACCGCAAATATGCCTTTCAGAATTTAGGGGTTAATGATATAGGAAGAGCACAAACACTCATTATAAGCATTGTTATAGTATTTGTTTGGCACGAGTGGAGTATGATGTTGAGCATGATTATACAATAATTAAAAGCATGTTGACATATATTTGCATGTTAAGAAAGCGATAAATACAGCAGTTTCAT
This sequence comes from Nicotiana attenuata, assembly GCF_001879085.1. Classification (NCBI taxonomy): domain Eukaryota; kingdom Viridiplantae; phylum Streptophyta; class Magnoliopsida; order Solanales; family Solanaceae; genus Nicotiana; species Nicotiana attenuata. Next base: position 428,424 of record NW_017670552.1, on the reverse strand, counting down.
AATTTAAAGCAATAAAGAAAACAAAGGAGATATGTCAGTTTTGCTTTTAAAGAAGAAATTAAATGCTTAAAGGAATTAAACAAATAATTGCACATAGGGAGAGGTACAAATTCACAAGAGCAATCTGAAATGGTAAAAGCCTGAAAATCCCCAGCAGAGTCGCCATGCTGTCGCGCACCCTTTTCTTTCTCTTCCCCTTCCATCGGGGAGGAGTACGGGTTTCGACATTCATGGGGTGCAAAGACTCATTTCCTTTTGGGAATTGTGTATTTTGAAGAGTCGCCACCTAACGATTTTTAAGGTGCGTTAGGGCACCTATAGGGTTGAAATACAACTACATTTGATAACCAGAGATAGGGTAAGGACTTGAAATTATCCCAAGGAGAAGGTGTTAGGCACCCCTCAGGATCCACTAGTGTGGTTCCCGACCAGATAGTTTTTTGTGAATTTGTGCAATTTGCAAGTAAACAAATAAGGCTCAAATAATAGGGGATTTTAAATTTAAATACACAAGTGTTTGAAAAACAATAAAAGCAAGGTTTGAAAATAGTTATAATCTAAGCATGCTTGTGAATGAAAAAGGGGTCCTAAGTTTGTTTGTAATATGGATCACATCAATGCAATACCCGGTAATCACTCCTCAAAAGAGGGGCTACACGTGGTATTAGCGCACCGGTCATCATATCCATATCTACCCTTCCCACCCCGTGAAGGTATTAAGGCGAGGATTGGTCTCGACCTCTATTGCATGCTGTTACCCGTCCCATTCCTATCAGTCCCGGAGGAATTTAGGACTACTATTACTATAAGAAGGAGGTTCTAAGCTGACTCTTAGGTTTAAAGGGTAAAATGCTAAGGCGACATACAAAACAAGTATGCATTTAGAGGGGAAACATATAAACAATTAAAAGGCTCATGTATACCTCCGCAAATAATTCATATAAGCAGCATGACTTAAACACAGTTAAGGTCTGAATTTTAAATCCTAAAGCAGGGTGTTTGAGTCAGAACCAGATTCATTATATAACTCATAAAAGAAGTCCAAATCAGGCTCGTCTGCTGGTTGTAGCAGTTGATAATTAAACAGAGGCAGTTCCCGTTTTATTTAAGTAATTACCTAAGGCTTGCCTACGCGTGAACATGATTCAGTAGTTATTAAGGATTACTGACAGTTGGACACTATTGTTATTACCTAAACATGTTGTTCTAGGTGTTCACCACATAGAAATTATGGCCAATTAGTTGTAAAGAGTAAATGAAATTGTTTTATTCCTTTTCATGCATTCGTAATTAGCCTAAGTGTGCTTAAGCGAATATAAGTGAGATCCTAAAGACATGGTATCTAAATGAAAAGAGGTGCTGAATGATGTATATATGCAGAATCCTAAACAGGATTTCTATATGCAAAAATATTACAGTTACTAGGGCATGCAGAGATGATATATTCGTTAATGTTGTTTAGCCTAAAACAGGATCTCTAAGTGTACATGGCAGTAGGAACATGATTGCAGAAATACCGGTTATTAATACATATAACGCAGGAATTGCTAAGTGGTATGATAGTGAAATGGACATGCTGAAAAATGATAAGTGTAAATCCTAAGGAACAGGATCTCTAATGCATGAAATGAGTCCTAAGCATGGATTCTATTGCGCAAGTAGGAAAGTAAACCTAGTAACATGCTTTCTACCCTTTTAATAGCTAAAACATGCATATTCCCAATCCCTTTTCACTAGCCAACCCCATAATGTTTACAAATTATTACACACAAAATGATTGAATTGCAGAATAAGAAATTACAACCAGAAAGGAAGCCTGATCTTGACTTCCTCTCTGAGTTATGTAATTAACCACTTCAAAAGCCAATATTTCAAAGCCTTTCTCGTATCTGGGTGTGTCAGAGTTCCCTAAGGGCCTCAAGGGATCCCGGGCAGTGCTCACGCCCAGATTTGCATAATCAAACAGAATGAGTGCAGTGTGGAAGGGCCGACCCTTATGTATCCAAGTTCAGAGGGAGCTCAAGGGTCCCAAGGCAAGGCTCACACAAGAGGGGTAGAACCTAGATTCTAAGAGTATAGTGAAAGTGCAGAACACATGTTGAAAAAGATTTATTTAAAGAAGCTGTACTAACAGTTTATTTTGAAAGCAATTAGTGACAGAGGTGATTGAAACAATTGTAAATGAAACTCAAATTCCCAAGATGGGATTACACACAAAATCACAATCATACAAAGGGGTCAAGGGGTTTGGGACACACATACATCTGACTGTGAACACATAACCCCATTAAGGGTCTTAGGACTAGTTGGACATGCACAGCAATGGCTGATACTGGCATGATCACTGGCTAGTCAGAAAGAACATAATCACATTGAGCGAATAGGGACTTAGGATAGCAAGTTCATAGTAAGTGACAAACATAAGGGAGTGCATTAATCTAGAGGGAAAAGGGATATTACAGCATGCTAGTAACGTAACTTGACTGCAGAACCACAAGCAGAAGTCATGTTCTAAACGTCAATACCACACAAGAGGGGAGGGGGGGTGATTTGTGTGGTACCCGATTTTCGCTCTAAAAGAACCTGGTTCTTCTAGGTGTTCTAACTATTACAGTTTGCGGAATAATAAATGCATAAACTAAAGAACACAGAGATTTTTACGTGGAAAATACCTGGCTCAAAAGGTGAAAAACCCACGACCTACTACTCAGTAGGATTTTCCCAAACTTCCACTAAAATCACTGAGCCAAAACAGCATTTACAAAAACTCTTTGTAAACCTAAGGATTAACTCTAATCCCAGTATGGCACACAACCTCAACTGTTGCGACACTTTCAAGTTAACTCTAACTTGAATACTCAAAGTACCTAATACAATTGCTTCTAAATAAGCTGAAATGTACAAACAGAAATTCCTACTACAATTGAACTAGAATAAGAATAAACACAATGGAACTAGTTCTTCTCTCTCGTTCAAGTAGCTTCATGAGTGCACACATATATCTCACATATATTGCTTTCAAAACAGACTTGCTCTTTTGCTCTCAATTGTGTTTTACTTCTGCGTATGTGCAATACCTGTAAAAGAGAACAAACTCAGTTATTTATTGAGTTAGTAATTAGAGTTTGATTGAGACTCTATTGCTTATCCTTTGACGATTTTGAGTCCTTGACCAATACAAACTCCAACCCTTATCCTAGATTAGGATTGTGTTCTCTCCTCATAAGGAGACTGTTCTCCTTATCCCAACTGCAACCTTTTCGATTTAGTTCAGAAGATATTGTTGCTTGATCTCTATGGTATATCTACCTCACGTGCATCTCATATGCAATGGTTGATAAACACTGTGTTTCACCAGATGGACCAGGTCCATCACTGAGTTCATTTGTCAATCTTCAAAACTTCAACTGAACTTGGGCCAACAAATTCCCCCTTTTTGATGATGACAAACTCTGTGCTTTTACTGATCAGAGAACCTGCGGAACTCAGCTGAAATATCAACACTTAAAATTTTAACTTATCATTAAGGGCCAGATTTAATTAGGTCATAAACATCACTGTTCAGATAATAGAGTTTAAGCACAATATCTTCGCCCTTTTGGCATCATCGAAAAGTTGCATAAATAATGTGAATCCCAGAATATTAATTAGTACTCACGGCCACTGGGGCAACTGCAAGTGAAAGCATGCTTTAGTTAACCAAAAATCATCTTGACAAAAATAACTATAAAGATCAGAATTAACATAAAGCAAGAGAAATGCACATTGTCATTGATAAACAGTGCTTCTACATAATAGTCCACAAAAAGAAAGAACAAAAACTACCAACCATGAGCAAAAACAAAAGAAAGTCCCAAATCTGGGTCACTGGGGGGTTTTCTAGACTGGTTTAGAACATGACAAGGAAACCTAAGGCTTTGAGGAGCTAGAGGATTGGGTTTGTAGCAGATTAAGCATGGTTTGGAGCATTCGTTCACTCTTTTCTTTTTCCATTGCAAGTTCAGCTTTTAACACATTCCTCTCTTATTCCAGTTCAACAATTCGAGCTTGAAGCCTTGCAATCTCAGCATCCTTTGTCCCTACCTCCTGAACCAAAGCTCTGACCTTGCTATTTACTGGATTCTTCACTGATGAACCAGGTTCAACAGGGCCTACACTGAGGATATAATCACAGGCCTGAAGAGTCTTGATGCCAAAATGCTCTTTGCTGGAAGCCATCTCCCATTTCTTCAAGGGAACGTTCAGCTTGTCCAGCACAACTGTCAGAATAAACCCATAAGGGATGGCATGAGCCTTTGAACCATTGAGAACCCTGTCTAGCAGCTTAACAATGAAAGCAGGCCAGTTGATCTGCTTTCCTTTCACCAAGCACTGCATGAGGACCAGATCCATGTAGTTTGCTGTGTGCCTCCTTTCCTGTCTAGGCAGCAGGCATTTGTTTACAAATTCAAAGAGCACTTTATGCTCTGGCCTCATCTCACTCTTTTGAACAGCCCTTGCTTCAGGTACCTCCTCAGCATCTGTAGTGTCACAGAAGTTCCTAGTGATTTGAAGTTCAGTAGGCAGACCATCCAGGCAAGGCCACTTTTGCCTTGTGTAATCATCATAGCCCTCACTTGGAATGTTCAGGATTCTGCCCAACTTAGGTGCATCGAATTTCACCTTTACCCCCTTCACTATACTGGTTACCAGCCCATTTTGCACAGTCCCATTAGCCATGAATTCAACAAGTTCTTTTCTGGCCAATCTTCCATCCATCTGAAGGACCATGTCCTTCCATCCTTGTGCCTCCAGTGAAGTCAACAATCTTACCATGCCTGGCTCCTCTAGGTCTTTGAGCAATCTACCTTTCAGAATTTTTCGTTTGCTAAAATTGACAAACCTATCTTGTTCCTGTTCTGACTCTTCTTCTCCTTCTTCTTCACTCCACTCTTCATCCTCTTCTTCCTCAACTTGCACTTGTTTTCCCTTTGCAGCTGACCTAGTTCTTTTAGCTAGAGAGGATTCAGCAGGTACAGACTTGGAGGGCTTCTTTGCAGAAGACCTGGTTCTCTTTGATTTGGCAGTGGGAACTTCTACAATCGTACTTCTCTCTTGATAGACCAGTTCCATCTCTTCCTCTTCCTCTTCTACAGCAGCCTCAGAACTTTCAACCTTTTTTGCTTTTCCCTTTTCTTTCTTCTTTTTCTTACTCTCCTCTAGTGCCTTTTGCAGTTCTGCTTCACTTTGCCTCACCCTACTTCTTGTGGCTCTACCCCTAGGTGCAGCAGACTTAGGTGATGAAACTTTGCTCTTCTTAGTTGGTTTGGACGCAACATGGGTCCTTTGTGAGGAGGCCTTGCGTTTCTTAGGATCATAACTGACTTCAACTTTCTTTAGCATATCTGCCAAAGTCTCCTCCACAGATGAACCAGGTTCATCTGGTTGTTCACTCAAATTTATCAGACCCTCAGCAGCTTCACCTGACCATTTCCCCCCTGACTTCATGCCTCCCTCTTCTCCACTACCACATATAGCTAAAACTTTCCCTTTCTTTCTCTTTCTTATTTTACTAGATTCAGCCCCTTCAACATTTTTAGCAGTCCCTACCAGAACAAACCTATTATCCTCCCTTTCTAATACATCAGAAAACAATAAGTAAGTGTTTACCTCTCCTGGGGTTTCTTGACTCTTGTCAGTGTCAGAAGACCCAGGTTCTTCTCCTTCACTGGCAGAGATAAATTTCTCAGATTCAGAGCTTGAGTCGCTTTCTTTGGTTGTAACTTCCTTCCTTTGACTAGCCTGTAGTTTTTCGTTCAAGACTTTCCTCAAAGAACCAGATGCAACTGTTTTTCTATCTAACATTTTCTGGCGACGAAATCTGGGTTTTGGGGGTTCACTAGGAGGAGTTGAAGATGAGGTGTTGGGGGAGACTGGTGGGGGAGTTCCGGGGTTGTCTTGGGGATTAGTCATGGCGGAGAATTTTCTGGGGGTATTTTGGGGATTTTTAGGAGAAGAAGGCAGATGATCGAGAAATTTTAGTATTAGAGTGACGGTTATGAGTGATTTGGTGGGTTTTTAAAGAGAGGTNAGGCCTAGCGAACAAATTGATTTGGAGAACTTAGAATGCTAAATGCCTCATTTTATGATAAAATAGACGAACCCAAATTGACACTAAATAACAAGAATAAAATTTACTAATGTCCACTCGCCTTATTACATTTATAAAGCGAAAAATAAACTCCTATCTACTTGGTCCCAGATGGACTCCCCAGATTCGGCATCCTTGCCTCCGTCGAACAACTTCCCCAACTCGCGAAGTCCCAGCAACAGGTACGCTCTCGCTAGATGTCCACCTTCGGTCCCTTCAGCCTTTTGACAGTCTTCAACCCTTTTTGAGATTTTGTCACTAGAATGCAAATCTTCCCACCAACTCAGCAACCTTGGGTGGATTTTTTGTGACCATGCCGAATCTGGGGACTTCGTGCCTCATATTTCTGCAAGGCAAATAAGGTTAGGCCCCTACCCCCACCAGACTTGACTATTTAACATCAACAATTAGCATGAAGCATCTAGTTCTGCAAATGAATGTAAAGAACGTGGTGAAGTCCGTTAGGGTTTAGGGAATCCAAATGGACTTTGGACAAGTCTATCTTAAAGGATCATTATGGGGACAACGTAACTGATCCGGCTAGGCTTGACCATGATGCATGCACAATTTGAAGAGAGTAAGGTTTCTATGGGGTTTTAGACTGGTACCCTTCAGCGGACAACTCAAGGGGGAAGGCTCAGAACCGTCGACTGCACCGCTGATCGACTAGTTTTACCGCAAATATGCCTTTCAGAATTTAGGGGTTAATGATATAGGAAGAGCACAAACACTCATTATAAGCATTGTTATAGTATTTGTTTGGCACGAGTGGAGTATGATGTTGAGCATGATTATACAATAATTAAAAGCATGTTGACATATATTTGCATGTTAAGAAAGCGATAAATACAGCAGTTTCATAATTTAAAGCAATAAAGAAAACAAAGGAGATATGTCAGTTTTGCTTTTAAAGAAGAAATTAAATGCTTAAAGGAATTAAACAAATAATTGCACATAGGGAGAGGTACAAATTCACAAGAGCAATCTGAAATGGTAAAAGCCTAAAAATCCCCAGCAGAGTCGCCATGCTATCGCGCACCCTTTTCTTTCTCTTCCCCTTACATCGGGGAAGAGTACGGGTTTCGACATTCATGGGGTGTAAAGACTCATTTCCTTTTGGGAATTGGGTATTTTGAAGAGTAGCCACCTAACGATTTTTAAGGTGCGTTAGGGCAACTATAGGGTTCAACTACAACTAGCTTTGATAACCAGAGATAGGGGTAAGGGCTTGAAATTATCCCTAAGGGAAGGTGTTAGACACCCCTCAGGATCCACTAGTGTGGTTCCCGGGCAGATAGTTTTTTGTGAATTTGTGCAATTAGAAAGTAAACAAATAAGGCTCAAATAATAAGGGATTTTAAATTTAAAAACACAAGGGTTTGAAAAATAATAAAAGCAAGGTTTTGAAAAGAGTTATAATCAAAGCATGCTTGTGAATGAAAAAGTGGTCCTAAGTTTGTTTGTAATATGGATCAATACCCGGTAATCACTCCTCAAAAGAGGGGCTACACGTGGTATTAGCGCACCAGTCATCATATCCATATCTACCCTTCCCACCCCGTGAAGGTATTAAAGCGAGGATTGGTCTCGAACTCTATTGTATGATGTTACCCGTCCCATTCCTATCAGTCCCGGAGGAATTTAGGACTACTATTCCTATAAGAAGGAGGTTCTAAGCTGACTCTTAAATTTAAAGGTAAAATGCTAAGGCAACATACAAAACAAGTAGAACTGCATTTAGAGGGGAAACATACAAACAATTAAAAGGCTCATGTATACCTCCGCAAATAATGCATATAAGCAGCATGACTTAAACACAGTTAAGGTCTGAATTTTAAATCCTAAAGCAGGGTGTTTGAGTCTGAACCAGATTCATTATATAACACAGAAAAGAAGTTCGAATCAGGCCTGTCTGCTTGTTGTAGTTGTTGATAATTAAACAGAGGCAGTTCCAGTTTTATTTAAGTAATTACCTAAGGCTTGCCTAGGCGTGAACAGGATTCACTAAATATTTAGGATTACTGACAGTTGGAGACTATTGTTATTACGTAAACATGTTGTTCTAGGTGTTCAACACATAGAAATTATGGCCAATTAGCTGTAAAGACTAAATGAAATTGTTTTATTCCTTTTCATGCATTCTTAATTAGCCTAAGTGTGCTTAAGCGAATATAAGTGAGATCCTAAAGACATGGTATCAAAATGAAAAGAGGTGCAGAATGATCTATATATGCAGAATCCTACACAAAATTTCTATATGCAAAAATATTACAGTTACTAGGGCATGCAGAGATGATATATTCGTTAATGTTGTTTAGCCTAAAACAGGATCTCTAAGTGTACATGGCAGTAGGAACATGATTGCAGAAATGCCGGTTATTAATACATTTAACGCAAGAATTGCTATGTGGTATGATAGTAAAATGGACATGCTGAAAAACGATAAGTGTAAATCCTAAGGAACATGACCTCTAATGCATGAAATGAGTCCTAAGCATGGATTCTATTGCGCAGGTAGGAATGTAAGCCTAGTATCATGCTTTCTACCCTTTTAATAGCTAAAAGGTGCATATTCCCCATCCCTTTTCACTAGCTACCCCATAATGTTTACAAATTATTACAGACCAAATGATTGAATTATAAAAGAAGTGCAGAATAAGAAATTATAACCAAAGGAAGCCTGATTTTGACTTCCTGTCTGAGTTATGCAATTAACCACTTCAAAAGCCAATATTTCAAAGCCTTTCGCGTATCTGGGTGTGTCAGAGTTCCCTTAAGGGCCTCGAAGGATCCCGGGCAGTGCTCACACCCAGATTTGCATAACCAAACAGAATGAGTGCAGTGTGGAAGGGCCAACTCTTATGTGTCCAAGTTCAGAGGGAGCTCAAGGGTCCCAAGGCAACGCTCTCACAAGAGGGGCAAAACCTAGATTCTAAGAATATAGTGGAAGTGCAGAACACATGTTGAAAGAGATTTATTTTTTTTAAAAAAGCTGGACTGATAGTCCATTTTGAAAGCAATTAGTGACAGAGGTGATTGAAATTAGTCGTAAATGATACTCAAATTCCCAAGATGGGATCACACACAAAATCACATTCATACAAAGGGGTCAAGAGGTTTGGGGACACACATACATCTGACTGTGAACACATAACCCCATTAAGGGTCTTAGGACTAGTTGGACCTGCACAGCATTGGCTGATACTGGCAGGATCACAGGCTAGTCAGAAAGAGCATAATCACATTGAGGGAATATGGACTTAGGATAGCAAGTTCATAGTAAGTGAAAAACATAAGGGGGTGCATTAATCTAGAGGGAAAGGGGATATTACAGCATGCTAGTAATGTAACTTGACTGCAGAACTACAAGTAGAAGTAAACAACAATGAGGGAAACTGAAACAATTAAAGGAGCATATTGTTGTTGAGGCATGAAAAATCAACTAGGACATACCAGTAGAGAAAGCAAGGTGCAGAAAGGTAAAATAAGCAGGATTCCACTGTCTAGCTTTGGCTTTCAGCCAGCTAGACAAAGTAGTAGCACAAGCAATAATAGGGAAGGAAAGAGTTTTGAGTGTGTAAGTGTGTGTTCTGAACTCAATTGTTCGTCTGTTTGAAAGAAGAGAGGGTAGGATATTTATAGTTTTGAAAACGAGTGAAGAATGAGGTAACAAGTAAAGTTTCAACTCAAACATGGAAATAACCACAATTAGAATCAATTAACACAAGTACTTCCTTTTAATCAGGAAATCACAGCTTGAACGGATACTAATGGGGTCAAATAAATGAATGAAATCAGTTTGGGACAGATTGATTCTTGCTATATAAGGGGTAGTAAAAGTATAAGGTGAATATTTAAGTCTAAGTACAAAATATGCTTAATTTTGGGGAAAGGATTCAAGGTAAAAATATCACATTACTGAAAGGAAGGGAATCGATCAATTTAAACAAAATGAGTAAAAATTAGGGTTTTTAAGGGAACCCTTTGCAGCCAGTCGTAACATTGAGGAAATCAAGATCAATCAAGAAAGAATCATGACTCTGCTTTTCAACATATAAATAGCATGGTATGGACAAGCATACTTGACATGCAGGGTCAAACATATTGTCAAAGAGGAGCAAATTAAACATACAGCATTAGTGGTAGTAAGTTAGGTTTCAGTAGTAAAGAAACCTACTCGAAGCACAGTAGGCAACAATGTCAAGTAGTCATGGATCATACGTAGAGCCAAAGTGCAAAAATCAGTCTTAACAGGTAAAGAAAGTCAGAAACAAATAAAGAACTCATAGTAATAAGTGCGGAATACCCTTTTAAGAAATTAGGGTTTATGCCATGGTCGAGTTAAAAATGGTAAGAACTCAGAACTAGGTAAGTCAAGCAAGAAAATGATTCATACACAAAGGACTCAATCAAAACAAACATTCATTCAAACAAACAAAAGACAGCTTCAGAACTCAGTTAAAACCCAAAAGTGCCTAGGGTTTCAGCACGAGGAACCAGATAGAAGAAAAACATAAGCACGTCGTTTAAACATAGTAAAATAACACTGAAAATCGGCGAAGAGGTCTTTAAGAAGAGTTTTAAGAAACCCTAATTTGAAAATGTAGAGTCACTTTGAAAGGAAATCGAAAAACCTTTTGGAAAATATCAAGAAGTTCATAACGTGCACAAATCTAAGATAGATCTGAAAGAAAATCGAAAAGCTCTTAAAGCAAGGGTTTCAAAGAACACAGAGAAAGTGAGAAAGACTTTGAGAAGTTACTGATCTAGCCGGAAAAGTCAAGGATCTGACTTGAGCGGTCATGGGAGGCTGGAAAAAGGCCAGAGATAGAAGTTGAGCAGGGATTGGACTAGATCCCTTTGAGATCTATCCATGGAACCACGAAAATAGTTAACCAGTAGACATAGGAGACGAGTACACGCCTCCAATCACCATGGGAGTCCATGGATTAGGTGGGGATTGAAGGGAATTGGGGTAGATTTGGGTGGCGGCGGCTAGGGTTTAGACGGTGTTGCAGAGAGAGTTTGAGAGGAAGTGGATTATAAGGCGGCGGATTGTAACAAATGGTAGGGTTTTCGGGTCGTTTAGGATTAATTAAGGTAAGGGGCGATGATGGCCATTGATCTGAATGATCAACGGCCTAGATTAAAAGGGTAGGTGGGAATCCAGGTTCGGGTTGGTTTTAAAGGGTTTAGGGGTCGGGTTAAATTAGAAATGGGCTGGGGAATTGGGTTTGATTTGGGGTTAAGTTGAAAGCCAATTTAGGCTAAAATTTAAATAGCCACTTTTTCCCTTTTTAATTTATAAAAAATAGTAAATGGATTATAAGAATAATTTGAAAATACTAAAATGCTTTACAACACATATTTAACAATTTTAAAATATCACACTCAATTTTATGAATATAAGACACGATTAAACCTTAAAAATGGCTAATATTGCAATTATGTGCAATTTAGCTTTAAAAAATACCAAATGAATTTGTAAAAATATGTAAAAAATTATTTTAGCCATACATTGGCATAAATATGAAAATCCAATAGATGAATTACCCAAACAATAGTTTTGGACATAATTATTGGGATTTTATGGATGAAATAAAAGGGAAATAAATCAATTTAAAACCTTAAAAAATATATAAAAAAAGGTAAAACGCTTGGACATGCTTATATATGTATATATATGCTATTTTGAAAGTATATTTCATACTGAAAATATATAGGGAAAAATTGGGTGTCAACAACGTTCATCAAGGATGAGGTAATAAAACTCCTCAAAATATCCCGAGTGGTTGGCCAATGTGGTGGCAGTTCCCAAGAAAGGGAATAAGTTAACAATGTGCGTAGATTATAAAGACTTGAATATAGCATGCCCCAAGGATTCATTTTCGTTGCCCAACATCGATCGCTTGATCGATGCTACGGCCGGCCACGAGATCCTCACCTTTCTCGATGCCTACTCGGGGTATAATCAAAATCAGATGAACCCGGAGGATAGGGAAAAAGATTTCCTTCATCACAAAGTATGGTACGTACTGCTATAATGTGATGCTCTTCGGGCCAAAAAATACGGGAGCCACATACCAACGCCTAGTTAATAAAATGTTCAAAAACCAAATAGGCAACTCCATGGATGATTATGTTGATGATATGTTAGTTAAGTCCCTGCGCGCAGAGGACCATTTGACTCATTAGCAGGAGATATTCGGCATCCTCCGAAGCTACAATATGAAACTCAATCCCGAGAAATGTGCCTTCGCAGTGGGTTCGGGCAAATTCTTAGGCTTCATGGTGTCAAACAGGGGGATTGAGATCAATCCCGATAAAATCAAAGCCATCGAAGAGATCACGGTGGTGAACAATGTAAAGGCCGTGCAACGGCTAACTAGACGAACAACAGCTTTGGACCGATTCATATCAAGGTCATCAGACAGGAGTCATAATTTCTTCTCCCTACTTAAAAAGAGAAACAGCTTCAAATGGACTCCGGAATGCCAACGTGCTTTAGAGGAGTTGAAGTGATACCTGACAAACACACCTTTACTCCACACCCCAAAGGAGGATGAGACACTATATTTGTACCTGGCAGTGTCCAAGGTAGCGGTGTGCTGGTTCGAGAGGAGCAAGGTACGTAATTCCCTGTCTATTATGTAAGTCGGACCCTGGGAGATGCCGAAACCTGGTATCCGCACCTAGAAAAGTTAGCTCTTGCATTAATAAGTGCATCTCGAAAATTAAAGCCTTATTTCCAATGCCATCGTATTTGTATTTCAACAACATATCCTCTCCGAAACATATTGCATAAGCCCGAACAATCAGGCCGTCTGGCGATATGGCAACAGAAATCGGGGGGTACAATATCAAATGCTAACCCGAACGGCTATCAAGTCCCAGATCCTGGCGGATTTTGTGGCCGACTTCACACATGCCCTCGTGGCCGAGGTAAAGAAAGAACTTCTACTAAAACCGGGCACATCTTCGGGGGTATGGACCTTGTTCACCGACGGCGCGTTGAAAGTGAAAGGGTCCGAACTTGGTATAGTCCTAAAGCCACCTACGGGCGGCATGATTAGGCAATCTATAAAAACCACGAAATTGACTAACAACGAAGCTGAGTATGAGGCTATGATTGCAGTCCCGGAATTGGCTAAAAGGCCTAGGAGCAGAAGTCATCGAAGCAAAATGTGATTCCGTTCTAATAGTAAATCAGGTAAATGGGAGCTTCGAGGTTCGAGAAGACAGGATGCAAAGATACCTAGGGAAAATTCAAGTCACATTGCACCGCTTCAAAGAACGGATCCTGGTCCACATACCTCGAGAGTAGAATAGCGAGGCCGATGCCTTCGCAAACCTGGGGTCATCGGTCGAGGAAGATGATTTACTTCCCGGGGCTGTTGTTCAGCTATCCAAATCAGTAATCGGGGAAGGCCATGCCGAGATCAACTCCACCAGCCTAACATGGGATAGGAGAAACAAATATATCGAGTATTTGAAAAGTAGGAAGCTACCCGCGGACCCAAAATGAGTCGAGGGCCCTGCGAACTAAAGCAGCCCAATTCTCGCTCGACGAAAACATGTATACTTGTTCCAAGTAATCAAAGAATATTTTTTCCATCAAAATACTTTGCACTTAAAAGAAATCCGCTATTTTTTCAAGAAACGGCTCCGAAGCCAAAAAATTCGCGAACACTCAGTGACTGACGTCAAGAACTTGAAGCCATATGACCTTCGGGTCAGAAACATCAAACTCCTAAGTCCTCAATGAGGCAACTCCATGTTTACACGAAACGGCTCCAGAGCCAAAAGACTCTCGATGTCTCGGGGACTGCGCCGATATTCACCTCATCGATTCGTCAAACTCGAGACTATAAGACCCCATGCGAGCAGCTTCGAGCTCATAAGACCTTCACAAGGCAATACCCAACCTATAAGACCTCAAGCAACTCATGAGTTATACTTATACCAGGTAGCCAAATCTGTAAGACCTCAAGCAAGGCATGAGTTATACTTGTACAAAGTAACCAAATCTGTAAGACCTCAAGTAAGGCATGTCGAATTTTATAAGACCTTACAAAAGGCATAATCCCGATCTTAATGTTAAGGCTATATATTCGAACTTGTAGGACCCCTAAAAAGGCATTCCCTCGATATAGACGCCGAAGCTACTTCACTCGAGGACTAAAAGGTTACGGCCAAAAACTATGACTACGGTCACAAGGCTGTACCAGCCGAACTAACACGACTCGGGGACGCCTGACCGTCGCTATAAATCTCACAGGCCTTCAAATTACTTCGAAGAAAACCGGTTAACTAGGCTACCCTCGATATAAACAAAAGAGCTTCGATCACATCAGCTCCAACCAATAAAAGGGCTTTGAAATAATTCAGCCATTGAGCGAAACCTCCTGAGGTACTCGCCCATCGTCGCATAAATGGCTCGCAATCGAGGTCCTTATCGAACCGTGAAAGAGTCGGACGAACACAAAAAATTTCAACGAGGGAAAAATGAGCCTATACAAGAGGTCGTACCGACCCTGCGCGTAAGAGACATTGTCGCCAACCTATACTAGAGGTGTACCGACCCTACGCATAAGAGCCACTGTCGCCAGCTTAAATTAATAGTCGTAATGACCCAACATGTAAGAGCCCAAACACCATCTAAAAATTCAAAAACCTAGGGGTCAATAAGCTCGAGTCAAAATCCCACTCGGGGACTGGGCCCGAAACAATTAACTAATAAGTGACGAAGGCAAATGCGTAAGAGCCGAAGCGCCAGCATATATTAAAGACCGTACCGACCCTATGCGTAAGAGCCTAAGGGCCAGTCTAAAAGTGCCTCGGGGCCGATGAGAGGTCACACCAACCAAATGCACAAAGTCTCAAAAGCCTGCTCAAATAGCCTCAGGGCCGATATGATAGGTCTAAAGGTAAATAAACTCAAGTCGAAACGCGACACGGGGACTAAGCCCCAAAGCGATTAACTCTCGGGCGTTACAAAGCGCTCAACGGTAGCAAGAACCTAAGGGTTTAAATTTGAGGTCCTAAATTTCGGATCAATTGTCAAACAAGTGTTAGATTTTATTCCAAAAAAAGCAAAGGAAAAGCGAAAAACGATGAAAAACGAAAGGCCTTTACATATATGTTAAAAGGTTCACAAAGGTGCATTCGCAAGGCCGGTGGCTGAAGCCCCTGCAAGGGCAAAAAGCATATAAAACCCTAATCTACCACCGGGTCTAGACCTTCGACGGCTCTCCTAGAAATTATGCTTTCAACAACACCGGCCATGACCCCCGGGTTTCTAACGGCATGTTTCCCTTCGGGGATCTCGCCTCCATCTTCGTCATCTCCCAAGCCACTGTTTGACTCGCCTTCAGAAGAAAGCAGGGCCGCAACCTCCTCTTCTAGGGTCCTCACCCTCTCGATCTCGGCGGACAAATCGATGCCTCTCGCGTATATATCCTCGAGAGCCTACCTTTGAGATTCCAACCGGGGATGCTCCACAGCTCGGGTCAATCGCAGCTCGGCCTCTTCAAGCACCTTCCTGGCCCTAGCATTTACGGTAGCAGCATCCTCTTTATGTG
Source organism: Nicotiana attenuata (assembly GCF_001879085.1). Classification (NCBI taxonomy): domain Eukaryota; kingdom Viridiplantae; phylum Streptophyta; class Magnoliopsida; order Solanales; family Solanaceae; genus Nicotiana; species Nicotiana attenuata. The sequence continues at coordinate 412,713 of NW_017670552.1, read as the reverse complement.
AAGACACGAATGCCTCGGCTTTTGCCCGGACCTCAGATAGCATAGCAAACAACACAGTATGTAAACCCTTATATTTGTTACTCTCCACCCTCCCATCGTCGAGTTGATGTCCGACTGAGGCCACCTCCCCCTGGAGAACATCTCTCTTGGAGACTATCTCACTCACGTGCCGCTTGAGTTCGAGAATTTCAGAGTCCCTGGCTCGGAGTTCCTCCTTCATTAGGACATTTTTCTCCTCAAGCTGCAAATATCGACCCAAAGGTATTAAAACAGTGAAATTGCATAAACATTTGAACAAAAAAACAAATGGGAACTATATAACCTTCTCGGTAAGGTGAGTCATTTCTCGCGACGTTGCCTCCAAACTATCTCGAAGGCCACATAGCTCCCCCTCCCTCTTGGTAGAAAGATCTCTAAGCTCATCAGTTTTAGAGGTAAGCCTCTTGTGCTCACCCTCATAACGAGCCAGCTCGACTTGAATCCTGGAAAAGATCTGATTATAAAGCACCTTGGTCTGGAACCATGCAAGGAACAAAGTTAAGCTGGAGAAAAGATCAAGGCACCGAGCAGAATTCACGAGAAAATTACCTTCTCACAGAGCCTGTCAATCTCACAAAAAATAAGCGAGGCATCAAGCTCAGGCTTTTCCTCAGGTGCAACAAAAAGCTTTTCAAACACATTTCTACCTCTGGCGGACTCCCCCGCGTTAAAAGACTCTTTATTTTGGGAATCCTGCATCTCCCTCGAGGGAAAGGTCGATCCCAGGGGGAAATCGCTCACTTCAGTCAGGGCTGCCTCTTATTTCTGAAGAGCTTCGGAGCTGGGCTCCCCCAAGCCGCCTAATGGATGCACCTCAGCTCGGGGAGAGTATTGGCCGTCAACTAACTCGGGGATATTACTCGATGCACCCTCGAAGGTCTCTTCAGTCCGAGGTAGGACAACAAAGGAATCAAGCTCCCATTTAGAAGCCATCGACTCTACAGTATGTGGGATAGTCAGGTTTTCTCCCTCCACGGGTGCTTCCGAGGAATCATATTTCCTCTTGCCTTCAACTCGGGGACTCCCCGACACTTCTGGAACTAAGATTGCTAAATCAGCCTTAGGTTCTCCCACTTTGGCTTTCTTGGGTTTTGGAGAATTAATCGACGGCTTCCTTCGTTTTTTCTTCTCCTCATCAGGTTTCGGGGTATCCGATTAACCACGAGGTGCTTCACTCATCAAAAAGGCCTCCCCCAGACCTACTCAAATGCAAAATATAAACACAGGGAATTAATGATAGTTATTTTTGAAGATACAATTACAGTAGAAGTAAAGGCTCACCATGGCTGTTGGCTTCCCATGGAGCCTGGGACAGGTCGGGCACACGCGCTCAACATATGGGGAAATCGAATCCGGCTTGTTGACCAGCTCGTGAGGTCCTTGACCACATTAGGGAATACTGCGATGGCTACATCAGCAGAGGAAGTCAGTTCATAGGGAGATGTACCTAAAAAGAAACAAGAGAGCATTTAATCAGCATATCTACCTAAGTTTCATGTTGCACCTTTCAGGGAACGACATCCTGTCCACTGGAATCAGGTCCGAGGTCCTAACTCGGACAAAACGGCTAGTCCACCCCCCGTTCCTCACCTCGTTAGTACAAGCAAAAAGGGCTCTCGAGGCCCGACAGTGGAGCTTAATCAGGCCCCCAAGGAAGAGTTGGGGACTGTACATTCTGATTAGATGGTCGAGGGTGAAGGGCATCCCCTTGATCATGTTTGAGTAGTATCTGGTCATGTAAACAAGGCGCCTGAACAAAGGATGAATTTGGATGAGAGTCACCCGATATCGTTCGCAGAAGTCGAGGATCACGGGGTCTATTGAAGGCGAGGATGGCTCCACTGGGTCGAGGGTAAATGGATAAGTATACACACTGAAGAAGCCGGCCTTGTATGTCATTATGCCCTCCCTCCGAGAAGGAATCTCAACTAACACCGCATTCCCCAGCAGCAGTCGGTCTTCACCCTTTCGACATCTGTTATTAAACTTATATATCGAGACACGGGTTCGCATCGTCCCGACTTCGAAGAAGGCTTTACGGACTTAAAATTGGAGGTTGTTTCAAAGGATCCTGGAATGCACTCCCCAATGCGAGGGGGCATTGTTGCTCTGCCCTTAGATGAGCGCAAGGAAGAGGAAGGTACATCTTCCTGAGGAATAGGGGTGGATGTTTTCGCCATTCATGTTAAAAGATTTCAGAGGAGATGAAAATTACGTTTCAGGTGAGAACACAAGAGAGGAGTAAGAAGAACTCTTTTGAAGGCTTGGTGGTGCAGTGGAAAATAAGGGGCGAAGGCAGAAGTATTTATAGAGGCCAAACGTGTACGTTGGAACTGGCCAAAGATAGCCAACCACTGTAATTAATTCGAAGACTTCTCAAGGGGTGTATGGACGCGACCTTTGGACACCCTGCTTGTCGCGTCAATCGCTTGATAGGGTGTAACTAACGTCGTGATGGGAATATCAAAGAGACAAGCACTCAAGACTGTTTCTTGTCATTTTACTCTAAGAAACACGAGGACTATCTGTACACGGCTAAAATTGGAAAGCTCGATTTACGGTCATTGCGACATCCCATGGCTTCACCTGGAGGGCCCGAGGCAAAGTTTGAGGTCCAACCGCGAGGGTTATTTAGCTTGACCTCGGGGTAGAATAAATCGGTGGTTACCTTGGGCGAGCGGGAGGTTCCCAAGGCACGCGACCAAAGCTGACAATACCTGCAAGAGTAACTCTAGTATGTACCTGTACCAGCTACAGTTCTTTGTAATAATTACGCGTGTACCATGTTGAGATTTCCCTTCCTATATAAAGGGGATCCTTGTCATTTTGTAACATATACAACACTACATTGAATACAAGAACAAAAACATTCTCTGCTCTCGAACTTAAACATATTCTTAAACATATTCTCCTTTGATCTTTTTACTTACATTTATTGCTTACATTTATTGTATTTCACTGATTGTTCTTCATTTACTGCTCATTATTGATCATAACGAGCCTTCATCTAAGGCCTTTAGAACTGTTAGTTCTCCAGCGACTGTCCAAGAGCAACGCCTAGATGGACCTTGAGGCCCCGAATTACCCAGCTCGAGGTCCCGATACTCAGCAATTCAGTTTTTTTAATACGTTACCTTCAAGATCTTATCCTATTTTCTAGTCGCTCACTTAGCATCCGTTACTTAACAACTAGCATAAAAATAAATCACGTATTTTTAGAACCACAAAATCAAATCTAATTGTAATTACCGTTTCAAGGTAAATAGTTAGTTAGTTTAGGCCAATTGTCAATAGATTTCAATTTTATTAACATGTGGGGTTAAAATTATGCTGGGTCAACTGCTAATTGCTCTGTGGGGAATGGGCAAATTGATTTGCATGCGTAAATTTCTAATACCATGTCGAATTTGTGCAAAAATTGAAAACCCTAGGAAGTCTGACCGATTTGGTTTTGAAATCTGCTACCGCACAAGCAATTGTGCGGTCCGTAGAAGTTGTGATTTGGGTTCATTGGTGAAGCAGGATTTTGCGGCCGCACTTGAAATTGTGCAGACTGCAGAAATCCCGTTGCGGCCGCAAAAAAGTGAGTGCGGCCACAAAACAGCCTAATCTCTATCATCATAGAGTTGGCAATTTTGGGATATCTAATGTTCGGCCGCAATGATAAAAGTGCAGATCGCACTGTAGTTTTGAGGTCATACTTGAAATTGTTCGGACCGAGTTCAAGCCTGCGGCCACATTTGCAATTGTGCGAACCGCACTTCCCCACCCATGCAAGCTTATTTTACACTGTGTTCACTATCTGTTTGAACTTGAAGTACAACTGACTTCTGCTGCTACTTGTTATAGATAATGGTTAGATCTCAAGGCCGTGAAGATACTTCAAAGGGGAGGGGTGAACCTTCCAGGGGCCGAGAAAAAGTACTTGACCCCTCGCCCTTTCAGAGATTATAACCAAGAAGGCTACGGCCGACCGAGGTAGAAATGAAGAGCCCGTCGAATCCAGTTCTTATGTCCCGTCTAGGGAAGCATCGGAGGGCAACTCGGTTGAAGAGCAGCCAGCTGTCCAATCAAAGCCACGGGTAGATTTCAACTCCAAGACGAGCCTTCAACATCACAAAGTACCTCAGAGGGTTTGGAGAGTGACAGTAAGGCTTCAGAGCCTTCCTCTACACCTTCCCCTAAGGCATCATCGACTTAAGTTGATGATATTCCGTATGATGGCCGAGGGGGAGATACTATAGTTGGCGACCTTGAGAGGTTGAAGAAGAAAGTGGTATGGGAGGATCGGTTCGTTAGTCTAGCTGCCTTCACTATCTTCTAAGAGTGGTGGCCAGTGAGATCTCTCATTATTGAGCGACGGTTTCAATTGAAAGACCTTGCCAAATATAACCTAGCTGTTTTGAGACAGTTCCGAGAGTGAAAGGGGTAGATGTGGTTTAGCCGGAGTGTAACGGATGCAAAGGAGTATCTGGTCCGTGAATTCTACGCCAATGTGGCGCACATAAATAAATGGACCAAAGTGACAAAAGAGAGGAATCTGAAGGTGCGGTTCGACCAGCACACCTTGGACACCTACTTAGGGTTTGAGGATGTTGAGCCTAAACAGTTTTTGGAAAAGCTGGCATTGAGAGATGCAACTCTCCCCATGGCTAGCTGAGATTCTTGCAGCCTCGGGGCCACCACCACCATGGATCACAGTAGGGGTTCAAATTCATTGGAACACCCTAAACTTCTAGGCAAAGGGATGGCAGAATTTTGTATGTAGCAGACTAGACCTGTGCCAGAAACAAACCTTCCTATCACGCGGGTAATTATAGTCGCCTCCATTATGGCCGAGTACCCGATCAATGTGGGTGCCGTGATGTCGGCGAACATTTCTGTGGTCGCCAGGCAAGCTGATACCTCTTACCCGTATCCCAACACCATCGCTATGTACCTTACAGATGCACGGGAAGAGCCAAAGGATTTTGACACGAAGGTTCGGGCTATGAATCCTTTTTCATGGTATTCTCTGACGAGCCATCGGTGGTACCTGCAGAGACAGCCGATATGCCATCCGTTTCAGCAGAGCCTTCATACAGTGCAACTACCATGCCCCCACCTTCAGCCTCAGTGCCTTCCACCTCAGCTTTGAAACTGGTGCCTATGCCTTCTACTCCACTATCCGTGTTGTGAGTCTCCTAGACACTGGCGAGCCTCAACAACTGGATGCAGACAACCACTGCAAAGATGTCTGATATATCCAGTACTGTTGCAGCACAATCATCTATTCCAGCACCCAGATTCCTCTGATAGTGGATGAGACTTTGAAGAAGATCTTGGAGAACCAGACCACCATAATGAGCACTTTGGTAGCGCATGGATCAGTGCTTGAGGAGCAGGGGAAGCAAGTCAAGAAAATGAGAAAATCCCAGGCTTCCAAGAAATCAGTTGACAAACTCCGAAGAGAGGTAACCAAGATTGCAGCAGCTGGAGATCTTCCATATGACATGCTGATGGATCCAGCCCTCTCAGCACCAGCAGCACCATTAGCTCCAGTGATACCAGCTGGCCAGTCTGAGGAGTCATACCTGGCTGACGACACAGCAGAGGTGGTGCGCCAGATGTTCACCAACCCAGCCACTCCAGAATCGAGGATGACGAGATCCAGTTAGAGGAGACTGAGGGTCGTGACGCTGCTGTGGACACTGAGATATCCAAGGCGACATGGAGAGTATTCTTAACTCTTTCCCTTCCTTTACTCTTACTTTGACAGCATTGGGGACAATGCTTATTTTTATTTGGAGGGGGGGTGGTTGGAGTTTATGTGAGCTATTTTGATGATTTTGAGATAGTTGGTTTGTAATAACTGACAATATTTTCTTCTTTCTCCTTATTCTATATATTCTCTCATTTCTCTCATGATGTATATATTCTCTCTTTTCCTCTCTCATAATGTATATTCGTTACACTTTCAGTAGTTTTGCTTTGTAATTTCATTATTTTATTTTCTTATTAGTTAGTGTTTAATTTAGTAGCTTCTTTTTATGTCTTAGTGGACAATAAGCAATTGGTAGTGTTTAATTTAGTAGCTTCTTCATTTGGCGCCAACACATTTCACTACGAGCTTATGGTTAGTGACAAGGATTTATAAAAGGAAATAGCCCTAGTTAGTGCTTTTGTGAATCTTGTGTTGACTTTGATACCATTGAGTGGTCTAATTGAACCATAGTGATCATCAATCATGAATGTCGTTGTTGTGGGCCCTCGTCTTTATCCTCTTTAACAATCTAGTTGTGTGAGGAGTAAGATGCTTGTTACTAGTCCGAGTACTTGTGTGGAAGGTCTAGAACTTCCCCCGAATGTGTTTTAAGGAAAAATCGTAAATTTTGCTTGGCTTCAGAAGTGATGTAGGCTTTCCTTGGCCTGTTTCAGTTTTATACTACCTACCAATGATGTCATCAATAGTCAATCCTTTGGATCATTTAGCCTTTATCATTTGGAAACCTTGTTACAAGTTGTTACCTGTTCTATAGTGACCCTCTCTTGGCACCCGAGCTTTCCTTAACACTCATCTGAAATAATTGGCTGAAAATGTAAGTCTGGGGAGAGACAAGAAAATTGAAAGAATGTAGTAAGGCACAAATGAGAATAAGAAATGACGAGAAGGAAAGGCAAAGAAAAGAAAAGAACAAAAAGAAGAATGCAAAACGTGAATAAATGAAGGAGTTAAAAGGATTCAAAGAAAAGGTAATGGTCCCAAACATGGAGAAATATGAATAAAAGATCAATAAAGAGTGATGTTAAGTCTCTCTAGTCCCCCAAGGAAAAGAAAGTGCCTCGAGGAATCGGTAAAGTGTGAGCCGAGAATTGAAAGATGGAGTGCTTAAGGACAGTGTAACCCCCCGTCCATATTATATCAATCCCTAATCCAAAAGCCTTAGTTACATCCCGAAAGAAGTCTTGCTTGATTTCGAGCCGAGTGAGCTACATTAGTGGCCATTTACATGAGGGATAAGTTTACCCGTACTGGAAGTCGTACTTGTAACATTCTCTTGAGAGAGATGAGTGAACCTTTCGTAAATGTTTGAATTGAGTGCTAAATTCTTAAGTGAGCTTGGCAAATGGAGAGTAGAGGAGGAGGAGTTTGGGATCCACCATGACCTACAAGATAGAGTGAAAGTCCTTGATGAGCAAGTCAACTCTTGATGCTCGAATGTCACATTAGAGCTATATGTGCATGAATGTTTAACTTGTTGCCTTTTCAATAATGCATGAGTAGTGTGGGTAATTGTTGGTCCCAACTAAGGTGTGAATGATTCACCCATGGCTGGCTATAATGTCTTTTAACTTTTGGAGGTGGGAACTATTTTATTTGCCTGAGAACAAGAAAAGACTTATGTTTGGGGGAGTTGATAATTGGGGATTTTGACTACTTATTAGCGCCTTTTAGCTTTTGTTTTAGACTAAAAACGTTTAATTGTGTTTCCGAAAACTGATGAAATGTGCTTAACTTCAGGAATATTGGAAGATGAACTGCCAAGATGAAATCTAACTCAAGAATGAGTAATCTGAACTCATGGACACAAAAGGCACAGAAGCTCAGAAGTGCGGACCGCAGAATATGATCTACGGCCGCAGATTATGAAGGAAAGGTCAACAGAGAAAGATGCAAAGTGCGGTCCGCACATGAATTGGGCAGCCATAAAAGCTAGGCTAGGAGAAAAGTTCAAAGAGTTTGCATTCCAAGTACATCAAGAGTGCGGACCACACAAGAATTGTGCAGCTGCAGAAGAAGTGCTATGCGGCTGCGGATGTAGAAGTGCGGGCTGCAGAAGAGCAAGATGCAGCCGCAGTTACAAATCTGCGGACCGCAGAAAGAGTGCCATGCGACTGCATATAAGAATTATGCGGCCATAGACTTCCAATCCTTACAAGTTTAAATATTATGCGGATCGCACATGGAATTGTGCGGCCACAGAACCACCCAAAGGGCATTTTTGTTCGAAATTTCCAACCCTGTATAAATAAACGAGTTTCACATTTTTAGGTTATCGTTTGACGTCAGCAGCTCTAGTAGTTGTTTCTCTTTTCTTCTTTTAGTATTTTTTCATCTTTTGGGTTATTTTAACATAGATTTTATCATTTTGATTTTGCAATATGAGTTAAATTAGCATCTTTTCTTCTATTTCTTCAATTTCAAGCGTAAGTAGCTAGATTTTTACTTTGGTTGTGACCCAACCCTAGTGTGTACACCTTATGGGTGTCTAATTTAGGTTTTTTTATGGTTGTGTGTTTATTATTTAGCCTTGTTCATGCTTTAATTTGTAGATTTAGTGGTTGCAAACATTAGTGCATGCCTATTTGACTTAGTCTCTAGTTGTGAAAGAGAGACTTAGTGTAGGAAAACTTGGCTAATAAGAATTGGGTCAATCGACAGATTGATAATCCCAATTAATGGGTTCAACCTAGAGATAATAATGACCCGACTTGATCTTTTATCAACCGTTTTGTGCAATATCCATTTGGACTTTAAAAAACCAAATTGGGCAAAATCACTCTCTGACCACGATGTATTGAGTGGATAATTGAGTGTCGATAGCTATAATACACCCCTAGGCATTTTATAAAACTTGAAAAACAACAAAAATAATTTCTTAGTTTCATTCCTTAATCTTGCAATCATAGTTTAAAATAGACCTAGAAACAACCCAATTTTGTTGTAATGTAAATTGAGATAGTTCAAGCTCATAAACTAAAATATATTTTCCTAACTCCCATTCATAGATCCTTGTAGAAAATTGACCCCGACTCCTTGTTGGGTATTACTATTGCAATCGACCATTTTGACATCCTTGAATAGAGGTGTCACTTGGACGAGATCAACACCCCAATCAACAAAACAAGTATTAATGTCTTTATCCCATTAGGCGAGCACCTAGGTCACGCTCACATCCTTAGGCCTTTAAATTATTTGGAAAATGCCAAAAACATTCATTTTTAGTTTCCTTTCTTTAGCTTGAAATTATCAGAGTAACAATAGAAGTAGAAATCAAAACTCTGTTGTGGAAGTGCAATTTTCGGTTGTGCATTCGCTTTCTTCAAATATATACTCCTAACACCCCTTGTGACTCTCTATGTATTCGACCCCGACTCATACTTGGTTAATTTATATTGCATACGACCGTATCATATCTCTTATCGAGGTATGTTGTGGTCTTCATCGATTTTGGCGCTTTTGCCGGGGAGTTAAAATGGTGTTAGCTATATATTTGGGTTTGTTTTTGGAATATCTTCTTTTCTTTCCGTGTTACTAACTTGTGTGAAACAATTTCAGGTACAATCATGGCGGCAAACAATGAACTCGGAAATATGCCTTTGGGATGTGGACGTCGAGGATGAGCAAGTTGAGGAGGTTCCTCTTGAACCTCAAGCCAATAGAAGAGGCTGAGTGCCTCATGACAATGTCCCCTCTCCACCCCCACATCCACCACGAGCAGCTCCACACCGGGTGTTACACAATGAAGGGTATACTAGTGCAATAGTCCCTCCACGTAGTAGGGCAAGCAACCTCCAAATCACCAATGTGATGCTCAATGGGGTTTCTTCACCGGTACTCCAGCTCAAAATGTGTATATACATTTGAAGGGGTTTGTGGATACTTATTAGGGAAGCAAACAAACAAAATGTCTCCGATGATGCAATGAGGCTAAGGTTTTTTTTCTTCTCTATACGGGGGAAAGATTTAGATTAGTTGAAACGATTACCTAACCATTCCATTCACAATTGGGATGAGTTGGCAGAAAAATTTATTGCTATGTTCTTCTCTCCCGGGCACATGACTAATCTTAGAGATGAGATTTTGGCATTCAAGCAAGAGTCGAATGAACCACTACACGAGATATGGGAGCGCTATAGAACAATGGTTGAGGAATGTGCCAACAACGGTATGATGGAAAACATGATTCAACGAACCTTCTATCGTGGGATTAACACAGCCAACCAATGTGTACTGAATCAACTTACCGGTGGGAACTTTATGACTATGCCTTATGTGGAGGCATGTGAGAGTTTGGATGAAATGGCGGAAACGTCATCGTCTTGGCAATCCTGGGCAAATGATCCACAAGGTTATCCAAATATGATCCACCTTCACAAAGAATTGCATGACCATGGGCAAGCCATTGCCGAGTCTACCATGAACCAACTAAAGGCTCAACTTAATCAAGTACAAAATCCTAAGAAAGTCAATGCTATGGAAAGAGTGAACATGATGGTGAACAAGTGAAGGGCCAAAGGTACACAAATGCAAAACCGAGTGGAGAACTACGTGCAAGAAGATAGTGGTTTTAAGCATGATGATTGATATAATGAACAAGAAGAGGAAGTGCAATATGAGAACAATTTTCAAGGGCAAGGAAACAACTTCCAAGGCCCAAACCAACAACAATGGCAACCTCAAAACAATGAATGCAATTGGAATTCTAACAATCAAGGAATTAGAGTGGTGGCAACAATAACGGGAATTGGCATAACAACAACAGTCGAGGAAATTTGAGTGGAAATAACAAAGGAAATTATGGGGGGGGGGGGAGTGACAATCAAGGAGGATGGAAAACAATCAAGGAAACCTGGGGTCGGATTTTCAAAGGCCCCTGATGTATTCAACAACAAAGCAACTCGCCTCCATATCCCTCCCATGGTCCAAGTTTTTCAAACAAAGGGATGGGGCATAGTGAAAATATGTTCAAGGAAATGATGGAAAAGAATGCCGATTCAGATGCCAAACTTGCCCCACACAACACATCAACCTGCAACTTAGAAGTTCAAATGGCGAAAATCTCTCAAGCACTAAATCCTCGTCCTAAGGGTGCACTACCAAGTGACACGGTAGTAAACCCAAAGGGTGGAAACAACACAGGACATGCCATGGCCATTAATACAAGAACTAGAAGAGGTGGAATTGCACCCACCTCAAGTTAAAGGCAACCTGTTAATGATGATCAACTTGTGAAAGAAAAGGAAAGCCCGAACAATGTAGTGCAACCTAATGATGAAGTTCAGATGGATATTGATGACGGTGCGGAAGATACTGAAGAGGAGCTGAACCCATCTAGGGATCACATTATTGACATACCGGAGCCGGTAGTGCAAAAGGCTAAGGCACCATTACCTAAGCCTCCACCTCCATACCCTCAAAGACTTTCCAAGTAAAATAGTGAGAATTAATTCAAGAATTTCATTCCAATCATGAAGAGTCTCTCAATCAATATGGCATTAGTTGATGATTTGGAATAAATGCCCGGTTATGCAAAGTTTATGAAAGATCTTGTGATAAATAAGCGATCAATAAATTTTGAAATTATGAAGTCACTCATCAAGTGAGTGCGATTGCGCATTCAATGGATCCAAAGTTTGAGGATCCCGGTGCTTTCACAATTCCCTGTACAATTGAAAGTGCCGAGTTTGCTAACGCTTTTTGTGATCTTGGGGCAAGTATCAATTTGATGCCCTATTCGATTTTCAAGACTTTTGGAATTAGACAACCAAGACTATGAAGAGGCCCTTTGGAGTGATTGAAGATGTCTTTGATTCGTGTTGATAAATTCATTCTTCCGGCTGACTTTGTCATTATAGAGTGAAGTTAATTTTGAGGTGCCGATTGTTCTTGGGAGACCTTTCCTTGCTACGGGAAAGGCTCTTTGTGATGTTCAATCCAGAGAACTTACCTTCCGGGTTGGTGATGAAAAAGTGGTATTCCATGTATGTAAGTCTATGCGGCAATCCAATAGCAACGAGGTGTGCTTTTTTGCGGACATGGTGATCGATGTTGTTGTTGATGCAACAAGTGCTACAATGAATGTCGGAGATATATTAGAGGCCGTCTTGCTCAACTTTGATGATGACGAGATGGATGACTTCATGGAATGTGTGAACTCTTCGCAAGGAATGGGGTGGTACAACTATGCACCCCGAAAATTGTCCCTGGATTTGAAAGTAGAACAACTCCTCCTACAAAGCCTTCTATTGAAGAGCCTCCAACCTTGGAGTTGAGGCCATTGCCTCCACATCTTCGGTAGGAATTTCCTGCTCCTTGTTATACTTTACCGGTTATTCTTTCCTATTGTTTGACTAATGTGCAGCTAGATTCCACTTCGGCGGTGCTATAAAAGAGGAAGAAGGTTATTCGATGGACCTTGGCGGATATTCGGGAATAAGCCCCGCCTATGCGAAGCTGATTCTGGATAATCTTGACCTTCTCCAAAGCATCTCGAACCAGATTAGCCTCTCCCGGCTCAAACCACCCAACTGGAGATCGACACTGTCTCCCATAGAAAGCCTCATACGGAGCCATTTGGATACTTGACTGGTAGCTGTTGTTGAGGCAAACCCTGCAAGATGCAAGAACCGATCCCAAGCATCCCCAAAATCCTTAAAATAGGCACTAGGCATATCCTCCAATATCTGAATGGTACGTTCGGACTGCCCGTCACACTGAGGTTGAAATGTTGTACTCCACTCAACCTGTGTGCCTAGCTCACGCAATACAGCCTTCTAGAAATGCGATGTGAACTGTGTACCCCGGTTAGAGATGATGAATATCAGTACTCCATGAAGTCGGACAATCTCACGGATATAAACCTGAGCCAGCTGATCTAAAAAATAGTCACTACTGGAATGAATTGAGCTGACTTGGTCAACCTATTCACAATCACCCATACCACATCAAACTTCTTTTGAGACTGTGGGAATCAAACAACAAAGTCCATGGTGACACACTCCTATTTTGACTTAGGAATCTCAGGCCGCTGAAGAAAACCACCCAGCCACTGATTCTCATACTTCACCTGCTGATAGTTTAGGCTAGTATCTCTTTCTTCATCCTCCTCAACCAATAGTGTTGCCTTAAGTCCTGATACATCTTAGCGGAACCTGGATAAATAGAGGACAACAATTGTGGGCCTCCTGAAGAATCAACTCACACGAACCATCCATATTGGGCACATATAATCGGCCTTGCATCCGTACACACCGTCATCTCCAATAGTAACCTCCTTGGCATCGCCATTCTAAACCGTGTCCTTAGGACAAGCAAATAGGGATCGTCATATTAACGCTCTCTGATACGATAATGCAGAGAAGACCGAGAAACCACGCAGGAAAGAACTCGACTGGGCACCGATGCAAATGGCCTCTCCGCTACCGATAGATATACAAAGCTGCCCAAATTCTCCGTCTTTCGACTCAATGCATCAGCCACAACATTAGCCTCCCTAGGATAATATAGTATGGTCATATCATAGACCTTAAGTAACTCTAACCACCTCCGCTACCGCAAGTTAGGATCTTTTCGTTTGAAAAGATGCGGTAGACTCCGGTGGCCGGTAAAGACGTCACAAGGAATACCGTAGTAGTAATGCCGCCGGATCTTCTGTGCATGAACAATGGCTGCCAACTCCAAGTCATGGATTGGATAATTCTTCTCATGTGTCTTCAGCTGTTGAGACACGTACGAAATCACCCTATTGTCTCGCAATCAACACCACGCCAAGGCCAACGCGTGATGCATCATAATACACAGTATAAGACCCCGAGCCCGTAGGTAACACCAACACTGGGTCTGTAGTCAAAACAGTCTTAAACTTTTGAAAGCTCGTCTCACACTCCTTGGTCCACCTGAAAGGAGCACCCTTCTGGTCAATCTGGTCATAGGTGCAACAATAAATGATAATCCCTCTATGAAACGACAATAATACCCGGTCAAACCAAGGAATCTCTCGATCTAAATAGGTAAAGATAGTCTGGGCCAAATTTACACTGCCTCAATCTTCTTTGGATCTACCCTGATCTCGTCACTCGACACCACATCACCCAAATATGCCACTAAATCAAGCAAGAATTCACACTTTGAGAACTTTACATATAACTTCTTCTCTCACAAGATCTGGAGCACGATCCTCAAATGCTGCTTATGATCTTCCTAACTACAGGAGTACACCAGGATGTCGTCAATAAACACAATAAAGAATGAATCAAGATAAGGCTGGAATACACAGTTCATTAGGTGCATGAATGTTGTTGGGGCGTTGGTCAGGCCAAATGACATCACAAGGAACTCGTAGTGACCGTACCGAGTCCTAAAGGCAGTCTTCGGAATATCCAAAACCCGAATCTTCAGCTGATGATAACCTGACCGCAAATCAATCTTGGAGAACACTCTGGCACCCTATAGCTGATCAAATAGGTCATCAACGCGTATGAACAGCTACATGTTCTTCATTGTAAACTTGTACGACTGACGATAATCAATACACATGCGCATGGAACCATCCTTCTTCTTCTCAAACAAGATCGAAGCACCCCACAACGACACATTACGCCGAATGAATCCTTGATCTAGCTACTCTTGTAACTGCACATTTAACTCCTTCAGCTCAGCTAGGGCCATACGATATGGTGGATGAGAAATGGGATGAGTGTGTGTAACAAGTCAATTCCAAAATCGATATCCCTATCGGGCGAATGCCCGAAAGATCTGTGGAAATACATCTGGAAAGTCTCTTACTACCAGAACTGACTCAACGGTAGGAGTATCAGGACTGACATCCCTCACAAAGGCTAGATAAGCATCACACCTCTTCTCAACCATTCGCCGAGCCTTTAGAAATGAGATAACCCTGCTAGGAACGTAATCTAATGCACCCATCCACTATAACTGTGGTAACCCTAGCATAGCCAGCATCACAGTCTTGGCGTGGCAATCAAGAATAGCATGATAGGGTGACAACAAGTCCATGCCCAAGATAACATCAAAGTCTACCATACTAAGTAACAATAGATCAACTATGGTCTCAAAACCACCAATAACAGCTACACACGACCGATACACACGGTCCACAACAATAAAATTCCCCACACGTGTGGACAAATTAATAGGATAACTCAAGGAATCACGAGATATATCCAAGCACGAAGCAAAGTAAGATGACACATGTGAATAAGTGGATCCCGGATCAAATAAGACCGATGTATCCCTATGGCAAACCGAAACCATACCAGTAATGAATGAGTCTGAAGCGGTTGCCTCTGTCCTACCAAGAAAAGCATAGAATCTAGCCTGGTCTCCCCCTCTAGGTCAAACTCTACTCGCCCGTCCCCCACCCCTAACTGGCTGTGTGGGTGGAGGAGCAACTGGGGCAGCAATCATGGCCTAAGAAGTCTGCGAACCTAGTCGGTAGACTGACCCCTGAAGGCACACCATGCTGGAGGTGCACTAGAAAGTGGCTGAGCAAAGTGTGCAACCTAAGACTTCGGAACAATTGGAGTACCACTAGAAGCTGGAAGTCTGTAATGAACTGGACGGCTAACATAGCCCCTACCATGTTGGGCTATAAATGCAGTGTGACCACCACTAAATCCTCACCTACCATGAGGCCTCTTGGCCTCTCATCATCCCTTTCACGGTCTCACATACCCTCCAACCTCCATGCAATCTCAACCACCGGCTGATACGAAATATATGACTCCAACACCCTAGGCATGCTGAATCTTATACTACGGTTGAACCCTTCGATGAATCAACAGTCTCACTCTTTGGCAGTAGCAACCAAGGAAGGTGCATTGTAAGGCCCCGTGAAATTGTTACTTAAAAAACTCGAGATCTCGTAGTGCCAAGTTAGGAGTATGTGTTAGAAAGTCATAAAATTGTTCGCGGTGAGCAAGCTCACCGCGGTTCGGACCCTATGGACTAAGCTATGCATTAAAAAGTTAAGGAATAATATTTCTCCAGAAAAGTGCGTTTCTGCGGTCCATTATGCGCTCGCATAATGCCTATGCGGACCGCATAGTCGCCGCAGAGTCAGATAGTGTGTTGGTTAATTTTAAGGTCAACTATGCGGCAAAATTATGCAATCGCATAATGAATATGCAGGCCTCATAGTCATCACATAATTCCCTTGGCATTTTTGCGAGGGGCAGTTCTGCGGTGCATTATGAGACCGCAGAATAGGTATGCGGACCACATTCTTATCGCATACCCGGGCAGTTTGTTCAGGTTTTGGGGACCATTTTTGCGGTCCCTTTTGCGGGCCGCATGTCCGTTACGCGATCACAGATTTTGTCGGGGCTCCTATTTTCTAACTTTTAAAGCCCGACCCCATTCCATTAAAAACACCCCCTTAGACCCCTTTTATGCAATTTTCCTGAAAATAGAGTGAGAGAGGAAGTTCTAGAGAGAGAGAGGGTGGTCTTCATCAAGTCCCCATTTGATCTTTGCCTAAGCCCTTGAAGATTATCAAGTAAAAATCTGGTAGGTCTTCAACCTAAGAGGTAAGAACTTGTGCCCTAATCTATAATTTCGAAATTCTACTAAAATAGTGATCACGGGTGAAGTTCGTGGGTATAGGAATTTCATCTTTGCATGCATGAGTGACATGGGGTATGGAGGATTGTGAGTAAAAGATGCAATTGGGGTGGAAGGTGATAAAAATCTCTGCAAAGGGTCCTAATACACAATGCACACCTAGCGCTTGACATATTCCTCAAATGAGCTAGAATCTTATCATGTCTCTAATTCTTGGCTTCATTTGTAATTCTCATAAAAATCATCGAAGTTGCCAAGGAAATTCTGTAATTTTTTGTAAGGATTTAAGGGAAGCTCCATTAAGGTATGTATGGCTAACCCTCTTCTTCTTAGTGTTGAATTCTTAGTGTCCAAATAGTTGGCGTGACTTTCGAATCGATCATACTTGATGAATTGCATTAATGTGTTGGGTGACGGACTTTCGTCCCAAAATTGTTCTATGTGTTTATTCTGAAATCATGATAGTTGAAAATGTGATTATGTTCTCCAATTGTTCATTATTTTCTTATGTGTGCATGCCTTATAGGATAGCCCCCTTATCGACACGGATGATGAAGTTATATGAACGAATTAACAAAAGGAACACTTTTGTTGTAACAATGTATCCAAGTCCCAACAAATAAATTAACAAAAAGAGGTGTTGTACCATGTAATGGGAAAATTGGAAGGAAATGGGAACTAAGGAGTAATCGAAAGACGTTATGTCCCAAGTGAGATGGCTTAGCCGATCGGGCCGAGATCGGACGCCATGCTGTACACATGGTGGCATTTATATTGGATTTCTGAATATCATTGTGGACTTGGATATGTCTCACTTGGGATGTCTTAGCCGGTCGGGCCGAGACCGGACTCCGTGTAAAAACCACGGTGGCATTACATTATAAGTATGGCACTTGGCACTAAAGAACATTAGCCTAAAGGAATGGAAAGACTTAACCGGAATCATGTGAACCTTATTTGGTGTTTCTCCTCGTAATCCTGTGATGTACTTGTTGATGATATAACTGCCTTCTATTTGTTCACTGTTCACCCTATTAAGAATTGTGTTTGCCTTACATAATAGTACTATTTGACAGTACTAACGTCCCTTTTGCCGGGGGCGCTACATCTTTGAATGGATATAGGAGGTTCCGTTGCTGATAGTGCCGATCGCAGATAGTGGTGCTCTCTTGCTCCTTTCACAGCTGTCTTGGTGAGCCGTCATTCCTCCCGGGGCTTTTGTAGTTCTTCTTTGAGTAAATTTCCACATTTTGAGGTATGGCCGGGGCCTTGTTGCCGGCATTATCATTTTGGTATTCTGTATCCTTAGAGGCTCCGTAGACATCTAAGTGGGTCATGTATGGGTGCCGGGGTGGTCATAGGATCACGTTGTATTTTGAAACTTTTCTCTACTAGACTGTCAACTGTATGTACTTTTGGGAACTTAACTATGTATTACTTCTTCAGATATAGAATGAGTCGGGTATGAAAGGCTAGATAGGCTTGCTCGACCGGGTTCCCTCGGTCGTGCGCCGGTCGCGCTCCTCGAGGTTTGGGGCGTGACATGCATGCTTGGACAAATCACTGAATCAGACAGCATACTCTGACACTATCACACTACCCTAGTGTGGCCCTCCAATCTCTGTGCGCCAAGCATTCCGAAGGGTCTGAGGAACAAACTCTCTCAAGAAAAACTTTGAATACCGATCCTATGTAAAGTGAATCTTCCTCAGATTGGCTACCTTCCTCGCACACCCGCCACCACTAATATGCCGCTCCCTTTAGCTAGAACGTTGTAAAAGCAACCACACTTGTCTCCACAATGCCCATAGTGTGGAAAATACGGTTACACTCTTCAAGAAAACCATGTGCATCCTCTGAAGCAAAACCACGGAAAGTAGTAGGGTGGATTCACATAGTTCCCTACAATCAACACGCACATAAGTCCCACCATATATCACCGCATGCACATTAACCCCAAGCCTTATACTGCCGCATGCGCGTCAATATCATATCACAATAATGAGTCGCACCACAATTGTCCATATATCACAACTTGCCAACAACAACAGTATCAATGTTTCCACAACAATAGCCCATGACTCCACCACAATGTATTCAAGAATATCAACAGCAACAATGGATGAATAATGCTCAATAAGAGAGATGTTTCAACAATAACCAACATCCCCTCGATGCAGTAATGGCTTTCACAACTTCAACACTAAATAACTTCAACATGAGAGAAATAACGTATAACCACAATATTAGATAAGCCTAAATCACAATAAAAGAGATAATATTCAACAACGAGTCTCAAATAACGGAAATCAAAAAATAAAGGGATAACATTGACAATTACTCTATATAACTAAAATCAATAAGGTAAGAGATAACACGAACAATAACATCAGACAATGATAATTAACAATGAAGAGATAGCATAAAATAATAAAGGAGGCAACAAGTTCAACTAAAGCATGGGAGCAATTTAACAAGTAGGATGTAGACAAATTACTAAACAAGTGAACTAAGGCATTTAAGGATAGTCTAACACATTTAGGTATAAATTGCGTATGAGAATTTAGAACCTAATATGGCATTTTAATTAAAACATGGAAATATTCTAAGTAGCCTAAACCGGTCAAATACCAACCCGTGTACCTACTCGTGACCTTGCGAACACGGATTTCACATAGCACAATTGAATCAAACAATACTAATCCAAAAGGGTAGTTCTCCCATACAAAGTTAGGCAAAACACTTGCCTCAACTACGTCAATTCAACACTCAGAAATAGTTTTTCCCTAAAAATCTACCTCGACACGGCTCGAATCACCAAAATCGAATAAATATCATCAAACTATTCTAGGAAATTCAATTGCAATTGATAAAGTTAAGATCCTTAAACTTTTCCCAAAAAGTCATCAACGGGGAACTCGGGGCTTGCCTGGTCAAAACTCGGGTCCAATGGTAGATTCCGTCTACCCATGTCACGCCTTGAACCTGGGCCTGAACGTAACACGGCACCCGATGCCTGACTACCTATGACCGAGCGAACCAACTGGCTGACTGAATCAACAACTGACATTATAACATACTGAATGCGGAAGACAAACTAACACATGCTGATATGCTGAAAGTTTGAATGATATAAATCATAGTGCGAAAACACTAATATAAGTCTGAAACATATCTGAAGCCAATATCGCTTAATATGAAGAGCATGTGACTCTATCTAACTTTTACTCTAGCCTATGAAGCCTCTAATGAAGTACTAAAAACACTGACTGCCTGTAAATACTGAAAGGCTGTGAAGTAATGATAATGCCCCGAAAGAATTGGGGCTCACTAAATAGCTGGTACAAAAATCCTAGCGCTCTGTATCGTCAAACTGTAAATCATTACATCCATCATGAGATGCAGGCCCATGCAAAAGGGACGTCAGTACATTTGAATTGCAATGGTACGTAAAGAAACTAAAAGAAAGAACTATAAATGCTGAAACTAATACTGAGCTGATAACTGAGAATTGATAATTGATAACTATCATGATAACTCTTGAAACTAAAACTGAAATGATAACTGATAGTTGATAACTGATAACTGATTACTGATAAGTGATAACTAAGATGATAACTGATAACTAATAATCGATAACTTAACATAACAAAAGAAGTAAGGATATGAATACTCCCTCTCTTGAATAATGAGTAACTTGTTTATCTGAATATTAAATTGTGGCCTCAGGCCCAATATATATATATATATATATATAACGCGAAAATGGTAATAACAATTAAATTTGTTGATGGGACTCTAAAAATACGTGACCTATTTTTATGCTAGTTGAGGAGAAGTTGATGCTATGTGTGTGTAGTTTAAGGATGAGATGCGAGCTAAAATAAAGCAGTAATCAAACTGAGCGATAGCCGTTCGGGGCCTCGAGCTGGTCGATTTGGGGCCTCAAGGTCGGGTCCCGAGCTCGGACTCGAGTTATCAGGGGCGATCGGGGAAGGGCTAACAGATGCAATAATATTAAAAGGAGGTTCTTTATGGCCAATAACAAGCAATAAATGTAGAACGAGTACGAAGATAATAAGATAGAGCAATAATATCAATAGAGTGTATTAGAGAGAAAGAGAGAGAGTTATCATATATTTCATGTAGAGTCTTTGGAGCAACATCAGTCCTCTATAAAACAGTAATATCCCCTTTATATAGAAGGGGGAAGCTTATACGGTAAGGTACCCATTAGCTGTAAAGGTGTGGAGATGGGACGGGTGGAAGTGACGCCCCGATTAGGGCTCTGAGTAGCCTAACTAGGCTTTGTCAGACTTAGCCGCATCTTGGGGACTCCCCATTTTTATTCTATCCCCGACCGATATCCTCTTATGGCCGGGTGTCGATGGGCTCCGAGAGAGAAGGATCGAGCGCATCTTTGCAACCTCGAGGCTTCAAGACGATCTTCCGAAATGCTTTGATGACGGGAAATTGGACCCTCCGATTTTACCGTATACAGATAGTCTCCGCGTTTCCTAGACCGAAGCAATTGGAAACGAATTTTGACGACCAACTCATTGAGTTCCCCGTGCCGATGTCATATCGGTGACGCAACCTATGACTTCGGCCTTTGTGACACCTAAGAAATCCCTTGGACTTGTCTTTTCGGTGCCATTCAATGCACTGTCGATTCTCATTCTTCAAAGTGGCAGTACCGCTGTCGATTCGGTTTTTCAAGAACGCATTGATTGCGCCTGCCGATCTGTCTTTCAAAAGGCATCGAAGACCGTGTGATCTCTCCATATAAATGGACATATTCTAACGCTATTTCTTCAGCTAAGTATCTTCCTTCATTCATTCATCCGTTTCTCTTCACTATCTTTTCACCATCTTCTTTTAATGTTAACTGCCATGTGAGGGGTTCACGGCCCTAAGACTCTATGGAAGCATTCTTATCAACTGCGTAGTGGCCTCTTGCTCGAGCTTCTTTATGCCGAACGAGATTATATTGTCTCGATGCTGCTGCAGTTGTTATTACGGCTGCTATTACTGCTGTTATTGACTCGAGATCATGTTACATGGGGAGCCGTCTTCCTTTGCCTTTAGAAAGACATTTGGACTATACACCGCTGCTCATGAGGGGGCTCGGACTATACACCGCTGCTCACCTTCATCCCCCGGCCCGGCGTAGCGCTCCGACCCTAGCTGGTAGCTTGCACGGCTCAGTGTCCCAAGAAGCGGATTCAAAGTAGCCGTGTAAGCGAGGTCAACGCTCGACAAGTCCGTTGTTGGTCCGATGCTCTCTTGGCCAATGACTGTCCTCGACCTTTGGTGGGCTATCGCATTTTTTCATCCCTTCCTGCTCCTCCCACCTTCTTCTTTGTCTTCTCCTCTGAAGTGCTTATTTGAAGTGCAACTTTGAGGAACCGGGGCGAGTTTGTTGGGGGCGTTCATTCAAGGAAATAGCGCTCAACGACGCTGCCACCATAGGTACACCTTCGAGGGTAGAGTAGGTTTTAGTCTTTTACTTCATGCATTCCCTTTTGCTTTTTTGCTTCTGTGTATGGACCCTTTGTAAGCCTTTGTAATCATATGTAAGGACCCCTCGAGGGCCGTTGTAAGCAATTTTCCATAAATGTAAAGATATTTTTTGACTTTTGCCTTTGATGTTTGGCATATTCCTTTTAATTTTGCGGGGATCCTGAATGTATGCTTCTGCTGAAAATTATCAACATCTAGCTCGAACGCGAGTATTTTTCTCGGCTTTGTTTGATAGAAATGGCTCCTTTCTAAGCCCACCGTTGTTCCTCGGACCAAGCTTGAAGTGGTTCGATAGACCCGGGCCGTCGGGACCCTCGAGTCACATGGAGATAGCACTTTGAGACTCAAATTTTTTTAGAGCGGTGTGTGAGTGAGGGTCGGCTTCAGATACCTAGAGATTTGCTTTGAACTTGGCGTAGATAGATCCTAGATGATGGGTTACCCGGATTTAGGCGGTGTCCTGGGGTCTAGCCTCTATGGGAGGAGCTCGAAGTGCCTGTTCCTCCTCTTGGAGGGAACCTTTCCAGTTCGGCTACTATCTCGAACCCTGTAACGGTGTTGGAGGTTTTCTGGAGCCTAACTTCTTTTTTGATGGAGGTCCCCGAGGTCGGGTACCACCTCGAGACTGGAGATGGAGTTGTTGGCTTCTTAAAGCCTAACTTCTCTTCCATGGAGGTCCTCGAGGTCGAGTACTGCCTCGTGACTGGCATTCGAAGTCATTGGCCTCCTGGGGCATATCTCGGGTAGGCGGACCATTGCTGTTTACACGTGTATATTGGGTTGCTTCCGCCTTTTGGGAGATCCCACCCTTTTTAGATAGCTATCCTATCATTTTTGCGTTGAGTCCTTCGTTACTGTAGCATCAGAGTGTTTGTGTAGGTTCCTGGTTTTGCCCTTTCAGTATTGTCGTAGCCATGACTGCTACTTCAAAGTTTTCCTGGCAAAGAGAGGAGAGTGCTGCTCCTAGTGCTTAGGATCCGCGGGAGTTTATCTCGAAGACTACGTCTTTGATAAGGTAGGAGCACCTTGAGTTAGTGAGGAGAGATTGCAGATGGGGAGAGCAGGTAGCGCTGCAGGTGTTTTCCTCGGACGAGGATATCGGTGACCCTGCTGATGGGTTCCTAAATGTATATACGTATCCCTTAACACTAGGACCTCTTGACAGGGTCGTGCTCGACTTCTGTGTAAAGTATCGGGTTACCTTAGCCCAAGTACACCCGTTATTTTGGTGAACAGTGTTGATGATGAGGTTTTTTGCGGAGAAGGCGGGGCTTGAATTCACGCTCAGCCATCTCGTCAGGCTTGTACCGGCCCTTTCATCACTGAGGTCTGTTGACCTTGCCGTGCCATTTATCTACGCCTTTTGTTGTTGATGATGATGAAGGCGGAGATCGGGATTGGGCTAGTCGGTTCGTTCAGGTCCGGACGACTGATGTTATCTCTGTGGCGTTTATGCCGTTCCTTGAAGAATGGAACTATATGCGTGAGTCGAGCGTCTCGTGCTTTCTCAGATTTGTTCATGTTAAAAGCTAGTCTTGTAATTGTGCTTCCTTCTCTGCAACAATTTCATGGGCGCCGGGCGAAGTTCCTGATCTGCCTGGTTGGGTCCAGAAACTCGCGACCCAATCGTCTTGCGACGAGCGTAGGTGGCGAGCTGTGTCCCGGGACAGATGGGAAATAAGACATCACATTGCGTGTGTACACCAATTTTTCCTTGTGCCTTGTTCATTTGGAGAGTCATTTTTCCCCTTTTAATGTATTAGTCTTGCTGTCGTAGGTGTCGAAGAGCCTCCAAAGGTTAGGATGTGCCCCTCCGGAGAGGAGGAGGGGTTACCGGCTTTCGAGTAAAAGGACGACAATAATAAGCTGGAAACGTACTTACAGGGTGATGGCTCTCACGGCAAGGCGAAACAGGGCCGAGCTTCTGAGATGGAAATATCACCCGGGTCTGTCGCGCCCGAGGTTTCTGGTTTTGGAAAGATAGCTCCTCCGAGCGATCTGTTTCGACTGGGGTCGATTTTTCCGGGGCTGAGGTGGCTAGATCAACAGATATGTGCTCGGTCTTCGAGGAAGTCTTCCGACTTCACATTGAGCTGAGCTTCATCATAAGCCTCCTGAATCCGCGTCTTCCTTTTCTTACCGAGTTTTTCATTTTGCAGGCTTTTGACGGCCTTAGGTCCGAGCTGCTCCGTCTTGGAGCTAGGCTCTGGAAAGCTCTGGATGAGAGTAGATCCCTTAGGCTCCTTTGCGAGGAGAAGGAAGTCGAGTTGGCATACTGGCGATGCAAGGTGTACCGGAGCTTGAATTACGAGATCTATTTGATGGAGCAGGTAACTTCCCGTCCTGGTTGAGTATGCATTTCGCTTTTTAACTTCTAAGGTTAACTCTTCGCCTACCTCAGCTGCAGAAAAAGATGGAGGCCTTGGAGCGTCTTAGGGGCGAGGCCGATCGAATCAGGAATGACAGTAGCAAGCTGAGAGATCGGGCGCAGGTCCAAGCCTTAGAGGAGAAAGATACATCGGCTAGACTTTCGACCCTCGGGGTCCAACTCCGCTTAGCTCGTTGCAACGCTTCAGTTCAAGCGGATATGATCACGAAGCTTGAATGCGAACTCTCGAGGGTTAGGGCTGAGACTGTTGATGCTCGGACCGAAGCGGCACTGAATCGTACCAAGGCCGATTAGGAGTTGGCGATTCATTCGAAGGACAGTTGAAGAGGGTCCTTGATCGTGGAGAGAAGATCGAAGAATATGCTCGTTGCAAATCATGGAGAAAGGTTCTCGAGGAAATCAGTGTTAGGGGTTTTCTTCTCTCGGAAGAGTTGGCGCGAGCGAGGGCGGACGAGCGCGATGCTCGGTTACTCCTGTCCGATGCTGAGGAGAGTGAAGATGAGGCCAATAGGCCGTAGCTCTCGGTGGTGGGGCATAGACCTCGCCATCCCATATCTAGTACCTTTTTAGAGGATGTTTGTAGATGGAAAATGTACTTTTCTGCGTATGTACCTGAAAAGAAAAACCCTTTGCGGCTTTAGTTCATATGTACCGTCCTTCTGTTTTGCTTATGGCAAGGTGGACTGGTTTAGTGAGAACCCATAGATTCGTGATACGGCCCTAGGGCTCATTAGGAAGGCCCGGGGGCTCTTAGGCGCTCGGTCGATGCGACCTTTGGTAAAAGCAGACATTTGAGCACGTATGCTTTTGCTCAACTATTTCGGGTAAAGTCTTCGAGTCGGGTTTCCACTCGAACTCATATATCCCTCAAGCTTTTTATGTTTGCATGGGTCGGCGACAGTGGCTCTTACGTTTTAACTCTTTTGGATTCAGTCTCCGAGTCGGGCTACGGCTCGAGCTCAGTTAACCCTCAAGTTTTACGCTTGTATTGGGCGGGTGACAATGGCTCTTACGCCTTCGATCGAAGCGATCTTTTATGTAAGCTGGCGACTATGGCTCTTACGCTTTGCCCTTAGGCATATGTGTTGCCCTGAGGCTCGCTAGGATGGCGACAATGGCTTTTACACTTTGCCCTTAGGCATATGTGTGGCCCTGAGGCTCTCTAGGCTGGCGACGATGGCTCTTACGCTTTGCCCTAAGGCATATGTAGGCTTTATTTTCCTCTCGTTAAGGACTTCTGCAATGATTTTTCCTGACCTGTCGTCGGTTCGGTATGAACCTCGATATCCAGTTGTTCGCGGCGATGTTCGAGCACCTCGTATGGTTTGGCTCGTAAGTTGAGTAGCTCGAAGCCTTATGATTTGGAGCTCACATGGTCGAAGCTCTTTTGCCTGTTGAGGGTAGCCTGTTTAACCGGTTCTTTTCGAAGTAGATTCGAAGTAATGGCCTGTGATTTTGTAGCGACGGTCGCGCGTCCCCGACTCACGTTAGATTGGTTGGTGCAGCCGTATGACCGTAGTCATTTATGTTTGGCCTGCGCCATTTTTTGGTCCCGAGTATGGTAGTTTAGGCGTCTATATCGAGGGTATGCCTTTTTAGGGGTCTTAGAAATTCGATATATAGCCTGAACTTTGAGATCGATTTTATGCCTATAGTAAGGTCTTACAAAACTTTCATGCCTTTTGAGGTCTTACAATTTGTGTTGTTGCTTTGTGCAAGTTTTACAAGACCGAGTCTGCCCGCTCGGGGTCTTATGGACTTAGGGTTTTTTGCTGAATGGCCATCGGCGACAGTCTTCGAGTCATCGAGTTCGTTTTGGCTTGAGAGTCGTTACTAGTGAGCTCGAGATTGCCTCATTAAGGTCTTACGACTTTGGAGATTCCGACCCGGAGGTCGCGCATATGCTGAGTTCTTTGGCACCATTCTCCGAGTATACGGGACGCTTTCTTTTTGGAGATATTTCATGATTTCCATGCTGCGTCATTGAGGACTTACTAATTTGGAGTTTCGACTCTGAGGTCATGTGGGTGCCGAATTATCGACGCTAGTCTCCGAGTTTTCGGGACGTTTTCTGATGGAGGAATCATTTTGGCAAAAACGCTGGGTTTTCCATGGAGCATGAGTCATGTTGGCAGAAGGCATTCTTTGATTATTTGACATTAGTACATGTGCCTCTGCCATTGGGGGCTTGATTGTGCGGACACAGTTCATTCGACCGTCTGGTCCGGTACATCATTTTCTCGTTGGGATCCTGTTTGGCATTTCTTGGCTCTCCTTAGCGAATGATCTTCCGAAAGGACGTCCTTCGGCGCTCGTGGTTGGTAGCAAAAGAAGCCTTGAGGACCTGTTGGATTCCCCTTAGGTAGCATATGGGTGTTGCCTCGTTAAAAACCTTGCCTGCAAAACCCTCTTCGGGACAAAAGCTCGGTCGATGGAAAAGAGTGCAACAGATGCTTTTGAAACCTTAAGGTCTTCGGATCGGGTGTGCGCTTTTGACCGCTTTGATCGAGTGCTTGTACAAAGGATTAGTATAAAATATAAACTGAAAATGCAGATGGTTATACCTTATCGTGGGATGCATTTGGCGACGTTCCGAGGTCTGGTATGCCTCTATTGTTTGTGGTGAGGACTCGGTACGGTCCTCTACTGCATTTAATCGGGCTTAGCCGAAAATGTAGTTTGATTATCATTAGGCTCTCTCGAGAGTAGAGATATTGGCGCCGGTGTCACGTCGTGCACCGCAAACATTTCCCTTGTCGCGTGTTGCTCCCCGTGGACAGTTTTAATCCCGTCTTTCATCTGGAATTTCATCATCTGGTGGAGGGTGGATGATACCGCTCTTATGCAGTGTATCCACGATCGTTCGAACAAGGCGTTATACCTCATGTCTCCTTCGTTGACATGGAATTTGACATTTTGGGTCGTGCCGGCCACGCTGACCGGGAGAGTGATCTCTCCTTTTGTTGTCTCGCTTGCCATATTGAATCCATTGAGGACTCGAGTGGCGGGCACGATTTGGTCTAGTAGTCCGAGATGCTCTATTACCTTCAACCTGATAATGTTGGCCGAGCTACCTGGATCCACGAGTACACGTTTTATTTGAAACATATTTACGAGGGAAGAGATTACCAGTGCGTCGTTATGAGGATGGGACAGGGTCTCGGCGTCCTCCTCGCTGAATGTGAGGGCATCTTCGAGTACGTATCCCCGGGTTCGCTTTTCTCTGGTGATGGATATTTTCCTCCTTCTCATCACGAGTTCTTAAGGAGCATCGACGCCCCTAATATCATGTGGATAACATGTTGTGGCTCGTTTGATTCATTCTTCTTGGCTGCCTCTCTTTCTCGGAACTGATTTTTGGCTCGGTCACTCAAGAATTCTCTGAGATGACCTTTGCTGAGTAACCTGGCCACTTCCTCTCGTAGCTGGTGACAATCCTCGGTTATGTGGCCATGCGTGTTGTGGAATTCGCATACCAGGTTATGATTCCTTAGTGAAGGATTCGATTGTACATGCCTGGGCCATCGGGTATCCTTGATTTTGCCAATGGAGAACACGATGTCTGAAACATCAATGTTGAAGTTGTACTCTGATAGGCGTGGTGCCCCTGTTGGCCCCGTGTTTCCGTCGAATCCGGCTCTATTAATGAACCCTTGGGGATTCTGCCTTCGGTTGACCGGTCGGTCGTTGCAAGGCGGGTTGCGTCTCAGGGCTTTTCTCCTGTCTTCGGTATATGGTTGATACCTTTCTTTGTTTGGCTTTGACTCCTTTGCTAAGAGCCTGTTCGAGTATACTGAGCCCGAAGGGGCTCCCAATTGATCATCCTCGACCCTGATCTTTGGCTAGTATCAGTTCTGGACATCCGACCAGGTTACGGCAGGATACTCGATCAGATTTTCTTTCAGCTACCGCGAGGCTATTGAACTCCGCTCATTTAGGCTTTGAGTGACGGACTGTCCCGCCTAGTCATCGGAGACCGGGGACAGTTCCATTCATTTCATTTGATAGCGAAATACGAAATCTCGCAACATTTCGTTCTCCCTTTGCCTAATCATGAAAACGTCAGATTTCCTTGTTGCTACTTTGATGGCGCCGACGTGTGCCTTTTGATGTGCCGGAGAATTTCGGCACATGTCAATGCAAATTGCTTAGATTTTAGCTTGTTTTGAATGCAATTATCTCCTATACTTATCTAATTTTAGTGTTTTTGCAGTACATGAGGTTTAAGGACCTAAGAGCATGGAAATGAAAGCAAAAAGCCACAAAAAGACAAGAAAAGAGCAAAATGCAGCATTAATGTAGAAATGCGGTCCAAGATGCGATCGCAAATCCTACATGCGAGCCGCATAATGTGTAAAGGATCACAAAAAACAGAATGTTGGCCAAAGTCTAGTGCAAGAAATGCGGTCCAGAATGCGATCGCATAACAGGTTTGCGGACCGCAAACTCATGGAGAGAAATGTTTATGGTGGAAAATGCGACGCAAAATGTGATTGCAAATTTGGAATGCGGACCGCAAATCAACAATGCGACGACGGCCTGGAAACTAGGGTTCTGAAGTGCGATGGTCATGAAGAGAATGCGGACCGCATGTCTGTTATGCGACAGATATGCGGTTGCATGTTTAACCTGAAAGGGCATTTTTGTCCGTTTTTGTCCCGAATTTTGGCCCTCTATAAATGGATTTATTGGGGTTTTGTGGGCTCAGCTGGTCTGACTTTGAGACTACAATACAAGCTTTAATATTCCTCTCTTTTGGAGGCTTTTGGGTTAAGAATCTTTCACTTTGTAAGCTTTATGGCATTTAATATTCTCTTGTTTTTGTATTTTAGTATGAGTAGCTAACTTTAAATACTAAGGTTGTCGACCCTAAATGGGTGTTATTCTAATGGGTGTTTGACATTGAATATATATATAATTGTTGGTTGATATTTATTTACTTCTCATTCTTCATTTATTATTGGTGGTTACAAACATTAACAAGTGCCATTAAATTTTTGTTTTGCTTGGGAAAGTGGGTTAGAATTTGGTAGAAGTAAATATCAAAGACTCAAGACTTTAAACCTTGTTTAATAGAATCGCTTAGGAATAAGTGGGTTTTATTTGTCATATATTGATTGTTATAAATTGCAACTCTTTTACATTTAGAAAAAATCATAAAGAGGAAATACTACCCAACTATTGAAAAATATTGGGTAGTCATTTAGACATCATTTGCATATCAAAAGGACCTTCCATTAGAAATATATCATATTAACACCGATAGCATTACACTTCATTAAAGGGGACACATCCTTGGTTTCTCTAATCAAATTATTTGCATTCTAAACATTACAATTAGTCATTACTTCAAACCAAAATCAATTCACACTCTTGTTACCATTAACTGAATAGAATTACGACTTTAGTCAAGTAACACACTATTTGAGTATCCTTTTCACACCTATTCCATGTGGGATTCGACCCAACCTTGTTGGGTTATTATATTTGACCTCGACCGCCATGCATTATTTATTAAAGTGTAACTTGAGCATATCAAATTTTGGCGCCGTTGCCGGGGAATACGATTTTGAAATTACTAATTAGTGTGTGCTTTACTTTACGTCTTATTCTATTCCATCACACCTTGCTTGTTTTTCTTGGTGTTGATAGGAAGACATGTCAGACTACGAGGAAGAAGTGGATGAAAATCTTTTTGCGGACATAGAAGAGTACATAGAGGATACAAATGCTATTGTACCTCCGGTTGTTGGTGCTTCAACTTTCAAAGTGGAACATGGTCTAATCCTAATGCTCAAAGCGGAGGGTTTTTTCAGGAATTCCACTGATGATGAACCAACACAACACCTTAGGAACTTCTTGGGAGTATGTGCTATGCATAAGCAGAACAATGTCTCAGATGATGCCCTGAGGTTGAGGGTGTTCAAGTACTCACTAGCTGGAGACACAAGGAGGTGGATCCAAAACTTGCCACCAAATTCCATTCGTTCTTGGCCTGAACTTGTCCGAGCATTTTTAGCTAAATGGTTCCCGCAGAGCAAGAAATCTGAACTTCGGGATAAAATTTTCTTCTTCAAGCAACAGCCGGGGGAACATCTACATGAGGCATGGGATCGATTCAAATTATATTTGGTGAGGTCTCCCAATCATGGTTTTCCGGACTCTATTTTGTTGGAGAAATTTTACATGGGTATGGATCCTATGAACCAATCTATAGCGAAGAATGCAGCTTGACGGATCTTATATAGACAAATCATTCGCAAGGGTCACACAAATACATGACAAAATGGCAAAACATAATCAAGCTTGGCACTCTGAGGATACCACAAGTGGAATTGCATATGGTTCGCCTTCCGTGACCAACCTGATTAAGGAGAATCAAGAGAGAGATCAAATAATCGAGGGCTTGCCACAAATGTCAATGCGTTGACAAAAATGTTCACGGAAAGCCAAATAAAGAAGGTGAATGTGGTGGAGGATGTGCAACCCACATCAAGTGATGATTTTGAGGAAGCAAACTACATCAACAACTCTCAAGGAGGGTATCAAAGGCAACAATACCAAGGTCAAGGACAACAAAATCAATGGAGGCCTAACCCGCAAGGGCAAGGCAACCAACAATGGCAAAATGACCAAAGTGGCTCAAATCAAGGAAATTGGAATAACAACAACAAATTTGCAAATCGGAGTTCAAATCCTTATGTTCCCCCAAAGGGTCATACTCAAATAAAGGTTCATCAAGTGATTCCAAGTTGGAAAGCATGCTTGATCGGGTATTATAGAATCAAGAGAAGTCCGACACTTCTATGAGGAATATGACCGAGCTTGTTGGCTCTCATACCGTATCCATTCAAAAATTTGAAATGCAAATGAGAGACCTCTCAAGGGAACAAAATCCAAAGCAAAAAGGGACACTTCCAAGTGACACAATTGCGAACCCAAAGGGTAGTGGGAGTGGTCCAACTTCTCACATCATGGCAGTTACTACGCGGAGTGGGAAGGTACTACAAGGAGAGGGTGAACAAGTGATTGAAGTAGATGAGTCTGAACAAGCGGTTGAGGTTGAAGAGTCAAGTATTGTCGAAGATGAAAAGATTCCGGAAGATGTGCAAGTGCAAAAAGAGAACCGGGAAGAGGTAAAGGAAAAGGTAGAAGAGATACCAAAAACTCTTCCACCTATTCCTAGACCTCCTCCTCCATTCCCTCAAAGACTTGTGAGGATGGTTGATGATAGCAAACTCGAAAAGTTCTACGACATTCTCAAGCAATTATCGGTGAATATTCTATTTGTGGAAGCATTTCAAGAGATGCTTGGGTTTGCTAAATATTTGAAAGATTTGATCACTAAGAAGAGAACCACCAAGAATGAAGTGGTAAAAATGACTCACCGGGTTAGTTCCATCATTGCAACATCCACCGTCCAAAAGAAAGAAGATCCGGGAGCCTTCACCATTCCATGTACTATTGGGGCACGTGATTTTGCAAGAGCCCTTTGTGATAATGGGGCTAGAATCAACTTAATGCCTCTTTCCATCTATAAGCAAGCGGGGTTAGGTATGCCGAAGCCCACAAGTATGAGGTTGCAAATGGCCGATCATTCTATAAAAAGACCGGTGGGAATTATTGATGATGTGCTAGTTAAAGTGGGAAAGTTTCATTTACCCGCCGATTTTGTAATCCTTGATTGTGTGGTTGACAAAGAGATCCCTATCATCTTGGGAGACCATTCCTTGCCACGGGAAGAGCACTAATGGATTCGGAACGGAATGAGATCAAATTCCGTGTGAATGATGAAGAGGTTACATTCCAAGCAAACAGGGGTATGAAACTACCACATGAGTATAAAAGCATCTCGGTGATCGATGTTGTTGATGAAGTAGAGGATCCGGTTGAAATGAAAATGGAAGAACAATGCCTTGGCGAGGCATTGGCGGCTATTNGCTTAGGGGACGCAACACAGGGGTGGGTCCGCTAGGACAGGTGACCTGAAATGAATTGACCATCCTGATGAATCTTACGTGCTACTTGCGCATTTATTTGCTCGGCTTTGCATGTTGATCGGCTTGACTAAATGAGTAAAAATTGAGAAAAAATAAGCAGTGTTAGGACTAAGTGAGGGAGACCATTTGAGAAAAAACCAATACCCAAATAATACCGAAATGCTGCCGGATTTTTGAAAAAATGAAAAATGGGAAAGAGAAAAATATTTAAAAGAAAAACAAGAAAAACATAGAAAGAAAATTGTTGTTCAAGATAGTTTTTGGCAAATCTGCCCGAACTACGCTGGTTTGATTCTCACCGGATGTGAGATACGTAGGCAACCCTCATCGGGTCCAACACCCTTTTGCAAATATAGCCAAAAAAATACTAAAATTTTAATTTTTTGTCAAAATAAGTCGGGTGATGCCATTCTTGTTTTAGTGGATTCCCGCGGGAATTTGTGAACACAAGATCCAATTGGAGAGTGAAACAAAACCAAGTGTAGAACATCAACGATGGTTGATCCCGTCAATGCAATAGGTGGTAAAGAAAGAAATCATCAAGTGGTTGGATGCCGGGGTAGTCCACCCTATCGCCGATAGTTCTTGGGTGAGCCCGGTGCAATGTGTGCCGAAAAAGGGAGGCATGACCGTGATTGAAAATGATAAAATTGAGCTCATCCCAACAAGAACAGTGACCGGTTGGAGGGTGTGTATGGATTACCGGAAGCTCAACAGTGCCACATGCAAAGACCATTTCCCTATGCCTTTTATTGATCAAATGCTTGATCAGCTAGCGGAAAGTTCATTCTATTGTTTCCTTGATGGATATTCCGGCTACAACCAAATCAACATAGCATTGGAGGATCAAGAGAAGACGACATTCACATGCCCCTATGGAACTTTTGCCTTTAGTCGGATGCCATTTGGTTTATGCAACACTCCGGCTACTTTTCAAAGATGCATGATGTCCATTTTCTCCGACATGGTAAAGGATTTTCTAGAAGTCTTCATGGACGACTTCTCGGTGGTAGGTGATTCTTTTAAGCATTGTCTTAACAATCTTAGACAAGTGCTTAAGAGATGTGAAGAGACCAACCTTGTGCTCAATTGGGAGAAATGTCACTTCATGGTGGATGAAGGCATTGTGTTGGGGCATAAAATTTCCAAATGTGGCATAGAGGTTGATCGGGCAAAGATCGAGATTATTTCTAAGCTTCCTCCACCTACTTCCATTAAAGGTGTTCAAAGTTTCTTGGGGCATGCCGGGTTGTATAGGCGCTTCATCAAGGATTTTTCCAAGATTGCAAATCCTATGTACAAACTCCTTGAGAAAGATGCCAAATTTGTGTGTTGACGAGAAATGCCTCAAAGCCTTTGAGGAATTGAAGCAAAGGCTCACCACGGCACCTATTATTGTCACACCCTATTGGGAAAGTGGGTTAGAATTTGGTAGAAGTAAATGTCAAAGACTCAAGGCTTTAAACCTTGTTTAATAGAATCGCTTAGGAATAAGTGGGTTTTATTTGGCATATATTGATTGTTATAAATTGCAACTGTTTTATATTTGGAAATATCATAAAGAGGAAATACTACCCAACTATTGGAAAACATTAGGTAGTTATTTAGACATCATTTGCATATCAAAAGGACCTTCCATTAGAAATATATCATATTAACACCGATAGCATTACACTTCATTAAAGGGGACACAACCTTGGTTTCTCTAATCAAATTATTTGCATTCTCAACATTACAATTAGTCATTACTTCAAACCAAAATCAATTCACACTCTTGTTACCATTAACTTTCAGAATTACGACTTTAGTCAAGTAACACACTATTTGATTAACCTTTTCACACCTATTCCCTATCGGATTCGATCCCAACCTTGTTGGGTTATTATATTTGACATCGACCGCCTTACACTATTTATTAAAGTGTAATTTGAGCGTATCACCTTTATGAAGGAGCCTGCCAGCATGGCGACTGAGTCTATGGAGGTGGGAGGTAGATTATGGTACCACATCATGGCCCCTTTCAAGAGCGTTTTCCCAATCTTCTTCATAAGACGGACTCATTCTCGTCTTCTTTTATGACATTGCCCTTTACCGCGCACGTGTAGAAGGTAACGTGCTCGTTGGGGTCTGAGGTCCTGTACACCGAGAGTTCGGGCATTCTGAACTTTTTTGGGATGGGTTTCGCAGCAGCTTCCTCCGGGAACGGCCGCTGCACGAACTTCCTCAAATCTACGCCTTTCTGGACTGGGGGCGCGCTCGGGATTTGGTCGACCCTAGAGTTGTAAGTTTCGACCTTCTTGTCGTTGGCAGCTATCATCTTCTCGCCTGAATCGATCCTTCTGGTAAGATCCGCGAGCATTTTTATGATCGCAGGGTCGGCTATCGAACCATTATTGCTCAGTCTATCTGGTACCTGTTCGGCTGGGGGACTTATCCGTGGTGCTACGGTGCTGGGAGTTTTCAGGTGGCTTTGCAGCTGAGCGATAGCCAGGTGTTGTGCCTGCAACATTTCAAAAATAACATGAAGGCTAACTTCCTGTTCTTCCCGAGCTGGGGTTTTTCGGGCTTCCTATCGGTCGTCTTGTTGTACGCTTCTGTCGGTGTGTGAGGTTTCGTCGACCTGCTGTGCGTCTTACGAACATGCGTTCGTTGGAATCGGCCTAGCTGCATTATCGGGGTTCAGTGGTGGCGTGCCGATGATTGGAACAGCTACACCGTTCTCTCCGTGGTTTTCGAGGTTGTTGTTCTCAACTCTGTTCACTGAGCCAGACATTTTGACCTAAAATCGAAGATCTTGGACAAGAAGAAGTGTGAAAGATAACTTGCGTTATGTAACAAAACTAGCAAGAAAATAATCACTATTATTTTTAGCCCCATGGTTGGTGCCAAACTGTTTACCGTGAAAATGGTAATAAAAATTAAATTTGTTGATGGGACTCTAAAAATACGTGATCTATTTTTGTGCTAGTTGTGGAGCAGTTGATGCTATGTGTGTGTAGTTTAAGGATGAGATGCGAGCTAAAATAAAGCAATAATCGAATTTAGAGATAGCCGTTCGGGGCCTCGAGCTGGTCAATTTGGGGCCTCGAGGTCGCGTCCCAAGCTCGGACTCGAGTTATCTGGGGCGATCGGGGAAGGGCTAACAGATGCAATAATATTAAAAGGAGGCTCTTTATGGCCAATAACAAGCAATAAATGTAGAACGAGTACAAAGATAATAAGATAGAGCAACAATATCAAGAGAGTGTATTAGAGAGAAAGAGAGAGTTATCATATATTTCATGTAGAGTCTTTGGAGCAACATCAGTCCTCTATAAAATAGTAAAAATCCCCTTTATATAGAAGGGGAAAGCTTATACGATATGGTACCCATTAGCTGTAAAGGTGTGGAGATGGGACGGCTGGAAGTAACGCCCCTATTAGGGCTCAGAGTAGCGTGGCTAGGCTTTGTCAGACTTAGCCGCATCTTGGGGACTCCCCATTTTTACTCTAGCTCCGACCGATATCCTCTTAAGGCCGGGTGTCGATGGGCTCCGAGAGAGAAGGCTCGAGCGCATCTTTGCAGCCTCGAGGCTTCGAGGTGATCTTCCGAAATGCTCTGATGACGGGAAATTGGACCCTCCGATTTTGCCGTATACAATATATATATATATATATATATATATATATATATATATATATATATATATATATATATGTGGGGGGGGGGGCTGTGTGTGTGCACAAATAGCGTCCTCGGGCCCAAGTATATGTATGCATAACTGCAACCTCAAGCCCATGGATGCATAAAGCATAAACTACAGCCTTAGGCCCAAAGATGCATAAATCATTAGATGCGGCCTCAGGCTTAAATACATGTGTTCAACATTCAGGGATTTAAAATTAGGAACTGATAATCATGCTACAATACATGATACTCAAATACTGAATAGGAATAGACTGAGACATGTATTCATGAACTGATTATGAAATAGTAAAACTTCAATTGATTATAATATGCTGAATAATCTAGACTGAGACTCTTGGGTATCAAACCCAAGTCTATATTAATTACACATTGAGCTCACAATGTTCATAATGAAAGTCATGAACGTTTTACGAAGTTCGAGAATAGAAGTTCTACAACTATTCAAGGAACTAGGCTTAACTATATTTTTGAGGCAATTATTAACGTCGTAAGAGAAACGCAGTGTAGGGAGATTTATTAACATTCCCAAACATTGAGAGTTAGCCTCACATACCTTGACTCTGGTCTTTTTAAGCATATCACATGTTCGTCGCCTCTTTCAACGATAATATATGTCAATATATATATATATATATATATATATATATATATATATATATATATATCAAGATTAACCAATTTTTGCACTAAGGCTCATGTTTTAGTCAATTAGGCAGCTTATCAAACACCTTATGGGCGTAAAGTCGCATATCCCTTATTAATGGTGCTTTCTTCACCTAATTCTCATCCTACTACTTATATGTGATTCTACAATCCCAAATAGACGTAACTAACATCATTTCTCATCATTCAAATGATTATAAAAATCATAAGTCAACAACCCAAAACCCTATCATAGTTCTTATGGTTCTTTTTATCAAACCCATTTACCATTCTCCCAAAACTCATCAATTCATAGTTATAAATGATTATGGAGTATAAGCATTACCTTTTAGAAGTTCAATCCTCTTGAATTCAACTTCTAGGTTTCCTTTCTCAACAATGGTGTCTCGATCAAATATCTAATTTGAGGAAGGACTTACCCATGTTAATAAGGTGTTGTAGAATTTAAATTAACTTAGAATCATCGTTACAACTTACCTTGGATGATGACGGGACCTTGGGGAAGTTGGGTTCTTGAGAGCTCACCTTTCTAGACATATGTACGTGTTTTGGGGTTGTAGGGAACGAGGTAGGGTTTAAATAAGTGAAAAACTCCCAAAATTAAGGAGGAAATAAAAATAGCTCGGATAAACAACGTCTGCAAAGGGCATCGTTAGGGGCGCCAAAATAATTGTGCAAGGAGCCATCTGAGGCGCCAAAACCATAGTGCCTTGCACTCTCTAGGGTGGTGAGGTTGATGCCCACTGTCTAGGGCACTGAGGTTGATGCCCTGGAAAGTGCCTTGCACTGTTTGGGGCGCTGAGGTTAGATGCCCTGGACAGTGCCTTGCACAGTCTATGGCTATAAGTTTTCATTACCTTGCACTGTCTATGGCCGTGAGTTTTCATGGCCCTACACTGTTTGTGCCCATAGGACGGACCTCCTATAAACTTAATCAACTATATTGAATTTTATGCACCTCACTCTCTGTCTTGATTCTAAACCAATTTGTTTTGAAAGCATGCGTTGCAATCTTTTCCTTCGACCGGGTTTCATCCAGAGAAGGGTTTACCATCAAGGTTTTTAACGAGGCAACATATATATGCTACCTAAGGAAGATCCAAACAAATGTTTGAGGCTTCTTTTGCAATCAACCTCGAACACTGGAGGGCATCCCCCCGGAGGATCATCCCCTCGAAAAATCCAAAAACACCAAATGGGGCCTCAATAGGAAAATGATGTACCGGGCCAAACGGTCGAATGAGTCGTGCCCGTATAGCCGGGCCCCCAATGGCGGAGACACATGTACTTGAATCAAGTAATTGAAGAATACCTTTATCGAACCATCCCATACAACAAAGGAAACTCTGCATTTTCGCAAGAACAATTCCTCCATCAAAACGTCCTGAGCACTCGAGGACTGGCCTCGACAATTTAGCACCTAAGCGACCTCCGAGTCAGGACTCTAGACTCATAAGCCCTCAACGAGGCAACATGAAAATCAAGAAACATCTCCAAGGTCGAATGTGCCCCGAATACTCGGGGACTGGCGTCAAAATATCAAAAACGCACGACCTCAGGGTCGGGATCTCCAAATTTGTAAGCCCTCAACGAGGCAATACGAAATCTACAAGTGACGGCTTCTGAGCCGAAGTACCCTCGATGACTCGGGGACTGTCGCCAATCGCCATTCATTGAAAAACTCGAGGCCACGACCCCGAGTGGGAAGACTCGATCTCGTAAGACCTAAATAAGGCAACAACAATATCTGTAAGACCTCAAGCAAGGCATGAATCACACTTGTACCGTGTATCAACAAAACTGTAAGACCTCAAGCAAGGCATGAATCATACTTGTACCAAGTATCAACAAAACTGTAAGACCTCAAAGGCATGAAATTTTGTAAGACCTTACTACAGGCATAAACTCGATCCCGAAGTTTAGGTTATATATCGAACTTGTAAGATCCCTGAAAAGGCATACCCTTGATATAGACACCTATACTACTACACTCGGGACCAAAAATGGCTCCGGCCAAGCACAAATGACTACGGTCATACGACTGTACTAGCCAAACTAACGCGACTCGGGCACGCCCGACGGTCGCTACAAAATCATAGGCCATTACTTCGAATCTACTTCGAAAAGAACCGGTTAAACAGGCTACCCTCGATATAGGCAAAAAGAGCTTCGACCATGTCAGCTCCGAGTTATAGGCTTCGAGCTACTAAGCCTCGGAGCCAAACCTCCCGAGGTGCTCGAACATTGCCGCAAACGACTTGAAATCAAGGTTCTTCCCGAACCGACGACGGGTCAGGCAAAATCATTTCAAAGTCCTTAACGAGAGAAAAATAAAGCCAATAAATGGTCGCTTCGACCCAAAGAGTAAGAGCCATTGTCGCCAGCCAACATTAAAAGGTCGCTTCGACCTAAAGCATAAGAGCCACTGTCGCCAGCTCACACAAACATGAAAACTTGAGGGTCAAATGAGCTCGAGTCCTAACCCGATTCGGAGACAGCACCCAAAATAGTCAACTACATATGCCTCAGGGCAAAGCGTAAGAGCCATTGTCGCCGGCCTAATGAGCCATAGGGCCACACACATAAAAGATCGCTTCGATCAAAGGCGTAAGAGTAATTGTCGCCAGCCTAATGAGCCTCAGGGCCACACACATAAAAGATCGCTTCGATCAAAGGCGCAAGAGCCATTATCGCTAGCCTATGCAAACATAAAAGCTTAAGGGCCAAACGAGCTCGAGTCGAAACCCGACTCGGAGACTAAACCCAAAACAGTTGAGCAAAAGCATAAGAGCTCAAACGCCAGCTTATACTAAAGGTCGCATCGACTGAGCGTGTAAGAGCCCTCGGCCCAGCCTAATGAGCCCCATGGCCATATCACGAATCTAAGGATTCTCACCGACTCTGAGACCAGTTCACCTGGCCAAATGCGAGACAGAAGAAGTAAAGCCATAAGGTTTTCTTTTATACACATATGCGAAAAAGTGCATTCTCCATCTACAAACATGCTTTAGAAATGCTACGTACAAATGGCAAAATCTACGTCCTACCCCTGGGAGCTACAGCCTACCAGCCTCATCCTCACTCTCCTCGATATCGGACAGAAGTAACCGAGCATCATGCTCGTCCGCCTTCGCTCGCGCCAACTCTCCCGAGAGGACAAAACCCCTGGCGCGGATCTCCTCGAGGATCTTTCTTCGAGACTTGCAACGAGCATATTCTTTGATCCTCTCTTCACGATCGAGGACCCTCTTCAACTCGGCTTGAGCATCGGTAGCGTCCTTCAAATAAATTGCCATCTCCTGATCAGCCTTAGTTCGGCTCAGTACTGCTCCGGTCCGGGCATCAACGATCTCAGCCCTGATCTTCGAAAGCTCGAATTCGAGCTTCGTGATCATACCCGCTTGAACTAAAGGATTATCATGATCTAAGCGGAGTTGAACCTCGAAGGCAGGAACTTTAGCCAAGGAATTCTTCTCCTCTGAAGCTTGAGCCTCCGCCCGAGCTCTTAGCTCGTCACAATCGTTCTTGACTCGGTTAGCTTCGTTCCGAAAATGCTCCAGGGCCTCCGTCTTTTTCTACAACTGGGGTACGACGAAGTGTTAGCCTCAGAAGCTAAAAGGCAGAACGCATACGCACCCGGGATGGAGGATTACCTGCTCCATCAAGTAGCTCTGGTAATTCGAGCTCCGGCACGCCTCATACCGCAAGTGTGCCAACTCGACTTCCTTTTCCTCGCAAAGGAGCCTAAGGGATCTACTCTAATCCAAAGCTTTTCGGAGCCTAGCTCCATGATGGAGCAGCTCAGAGCTAAGGCTGTCAAAGGCCTGCAGAAGAAAACTCGACAAGGAAAGAAAGATGCTGGATTCAAAAGGCCTGTGTTGAAACTCACCGCGAATTGAAGCCAACGAACTTCCTCGAAGGCTGAGGGAAAATTTGTTAATCTAGTCCCCCCGCCCTGGAAGAAGCAACTCCATCAAGGCACAGTCGCTCGGAGAAACCACCTTTCCAAAACAAGGAACATCGGGCGCGGTAGGCTCAGATGTTGTTTCTGTCTCAAAGTTTCGGCCCCGTTTCGCCTTACTCTGAGCGCCATCGCCCTACGAATGATTATCCCGCTTATTTCTGCCATTCTTTAGCCCGGGAGTTGGCAACCCCTCCCCCTCTCCGGAGGAGCACCACCTCGCCTCCGGAGACTCTTCGATACCTACAGCAGCAAGATTGATATGCAGAAAGGGAAAATGCCTCTCCAAATGAACAAAGGATCGGGAATAAGTAGTGCAAACACACACCGTGATGTTTTGCTTCCTATCTGCCCAGGGACACAGCTCGCCACCTATGATCGTCACAAGACGAGTGGGTTGCCAACTTCCGGACCCAACCAGGAAGATCAAGAACGTCGCCTGGCACCCATGAAACCACTATAGAAAAGGAAAAAACACGGTTACAAAACTAGCCTTCGCCATAAAAAAATCTGACAAGGCACGGGATGTACCAATTATGTGCATAGTTCCGTTCCTCGGGGAATGGTATAAGTTCCACGGGGATAACGTCAGCCGTCCGAACCCGGACGAACCGACTCATCCACCCCCGATCTCCATCTTCTTCATCGTCAACAACGAAGGGCGTGGTCGACCGACACCGCAAGGTTAGCATTCCTCGATTGTGAAAGGGCCGATACAACCTGATGAGATGACTGAGCGTAAATTCAAGCCCCGCCTTCTCCGCAATGATCCTCGTCATCAAAACTACTCACAAAACGACGGATGTATCTGCGCCAAGGTAACCCGATACTTCAAACCGAAGTCGAGCACAATCCTATCGAGGGGGCTCAGTGTGAAAGGATAAGTGTACACGTTCAAGAATCCATCAACATGATCCGAGATGCCCTCATCCGGGGAAAGAATCTGTAACACTACTCTCTCCACCCACCCGCAGTCTCTCCTCACTAACTCAAGGTGCCCCTCTCCTATCGAAGAAATAATCTTCAAGGAAGACTCTCTCTGATCTGGAGCATCGAGAGCGGAACTCTCCCTCTCTGCCGAACAGGCCCCGATGTAACAGTCATGGCTATGGCGAGACTAGAAGAACTGAAGCAGGAACCTGCACAAATACTCTAGCGCTAAAGGTAATGGAGGGCTCAATGCCGAATCGGGAGGATAACTATCTAAAATGGGGAGACCCCTAAAGGAGCGCAAGCGACCCTATATATATATATATATATATATAGCATCGTCACCAATACCGAGGTGGTACCCAACCTCGAGGACCTCCATCAAAAAGAAGTTAGGCTTTAAGAAGCCAACAACATCATCTCCAATCCCGAGGTGGTACCTGACCTTGAGGATCTCCATCAAAAAGAAGTTAGGCTTTAAGAAGCCAACGACATCATCCCCGGTCCCGAGATGGTACCCTGTCTCGAAGGCTCCTCTTAAGAAGAAAAATAAGCGCTTCGAGCTCCGTCCATAAGATTTCGACCTCAGGATATCGCCTAAGTCTTGCGACCCTCATCCGGGATCTATCTACTATGCCTTAAAGGTTATCTACATCAAATTCAAAGCAAGTTTCCAAGTACCCAAAGCTAACCCTCACTCAGAGACCGCTCTCGAAGATTTCATGGCTCGAGGTATTATTTTCATATGATCCAAGGTAAAGGTCTCGATGGCCCGAGTCTATCGGACCAATTCAAGCTTGGTTCGAGGAACAACAGAGGGTTCCGAGAGGTGCCGTTTTTATCGATCGAAGGCCAGAAAGAATACTCGTACCCGAGTTAGATATCAGCGATAGTCAATAGAGGCATACATTCAGAGTCTCCATAAATGTAAAAGAATATGGCAAGCATCAGAGACGAAAGTCGAGAAAATAACTTTATATTCATAAACGTTTGGTCACAACAGCCCACAAAGGGTCCTTACATAAGATTACAAAAGCCCGCAAGGGATCCTTACACAGAAACAAAGAAGCAAAAGGGTATGCATATAGTAAAAGCCTAAGGGCCCAACTGCCCTCGAGGTTCTATCTCCGGTAGCAGCATCTTTGAGCATTATCTCCTCGGACGTGCATCCTCAACGATCTCGTCCCAGTCCCTCAAAGTAGCACTTCAGAGGAGAAGACAAAGAAGAAAGTAGGAGGAGCAGAAAGGAATGAAAAGACGCCATAACCCGGTAGAGGGCTCGGTGGGCGTCGGCCTTGCTTGCACAGCATGCCTATTTTAGGTCCACTTCTTGGGATGTTATGCCGTGCGAGCCACCAGCCAAAGATGCCACTTCACCCCAAGGAATCCAAAGGCGGTGTAGTGCACTAGGCCGGAGCGGGAGGGTGAGCAGCGAAGCATAGTCCGATCACCCTCATGAGCAGCGGTGTATAACCCAAACATGTTCCTAAGCTGGAAGTAATCGGCTCCCATATCTCGAGCCAACAACGACAGCCACAGCAGTAGCAACAATAACGACTGAACAACGTAATCCCTCTCGGAGAAGGATAGCCTAGGTAGAGGGCCGAGGTACAGCTCGTAAAGACACCGCCATCTAACCTCAAAACCATAGATCCCAAACATGGTAGGAAGCTATGGAGGAAGATAGTGAGAAGGGAGACGATGCGGCCACCAATGCCTTTGAAAGATGGATCGGCAGGCGCAATCAATGCGCCATTAAAAAGCGAGTCGACGGCGATATTATGGCCTTGAAGAATGGGATTGGCAGCACATTGAATAGCGCTGAAAAGACAAGTCTATGGGGATGCCCCGTTTATCGTGAAGGTCGGCGTCATAAGTATGATGTCGTCAATATGATGTCATCACGGGAAGTTCGAAGAATCGGATGTCAAGGACATTTCTCATCGTTCCCCTCTAAGAAACGCAGGGACTATCTGTATACGGCAAAATCGGAGGGTCCAATTTCTTATCATTTAGATACTTCAGAAGATCGCCTCGAAGGCTCGAGTCCGTGAAACTGGTTCGAAGGCTCGAAGCCGTGGCCGAAATTTTCTCCTCGAGGGTCGGTGATACTCGACCCCATGATAGCATTGATCATGACAAGTTATAGAAATGGAAGGTTCCCAAGACACGCAGCTAGGGCTGACACGGCCTGACAGGCTACTCTGAACCCAAATCAGGGCGTCAGTTAGCCATCCCATCCCCATACCTATGTAACTAGTATATTTTTTCTACTATACGGGGATTTCCCTCCTATATAGAGGGGATACCTGCAATTATGTAAAGGTCTGATGCTCCAATTACTCTACACGAAATATACAAGAATTCTTTTTTTCTTCTCTAACATATTCTCTCGATATCGTTGCTCTTATTTATTATCTCCATACTTGTTCTTCGTTTATTGCTTATCATTGGTTATAAAGAGCTTTTGCTGATTATTTTACAATTGTTAGCCCTTCCCCGATTACCCTTAATAGCTCGAGCCCGAGCCTGGGGATCGACCTCGAGGCCCCGTATCGGTCAGTCCGAGGCCCCGACTGGCTAGCTCATCGGTTTGATTATAACTCTATTTTAGCTCGCATCTCGTCTCTAAACTTCATACATATAGCATCATCTGCTTAAACAACTAGCATAAAAATAGATCACGTATTTTTAGAGTCCCGTCAACAAATTTAATTGTTATTACCATTTTCACGGCAAACAAATACTCATTTAACGCATCCACAAATAATTTGGATTTATGGAGTGTTACCACCCATGACCACACGAGTTCATAACTATGATTTGTTTCAAAATACAAGTCCAAATCGACTCTCAAAACTAAATTTCTATTTTTCAAAAACATGATAAAGTTTCACAAACATCTAATTTGATTCACATGATTTTGATGTTAAAAATGTAAGGTATGTTAATGGAATATGATTAGAAATAGATTAGAATCACTTAACCAAGGTTTATTGGTGAAAATCCCCCCTCCAAATCGCCTCCTACCGAGTCTAGGTTTAAAAAATGAGAGAATGAGCTGAAAAATCCCGTCCCTAGCTATTTGTCCAGTTGCAGATGTTGCAAATGCTAGCTGGGATTCGCAATTGTGAACCCCACAAATGCGAAGAAACCCTCGCAAAAGCGATGACCTTCCATCTCTGCTGCCATTACAATTTCTATGAGAAGTTCGCAATTGCGAACATTGGACCTCCGCAAATGCGACCATAGAGATCGCAAATGCGACCCAGCTCTCCTCCATGTACCTATCGCAAATGTGAACATTGAGTTCTCAAATGTGA
The DNA here is from genome assembly GCF_001879085.1 of Nicotiana attenuata. Classification (NCBI taxonomy): domain Eukaryota; kingdom Viridiplantae; phylum Streptophyta; class Magnoliopsida; order Solanales; family Solanaceae; genus Nicotiana; species Nicotiana attenuata. Next base: position 367,852 of record NW_017670552.1, on the reverse strand, counting down.
ACCCACCAAACTTGGTCTGCCTTCACAATTGCAATCCAAAAACTCGCAAATGCGAGATCTGAGGCCCCGTTAAAAAAAACAGCAACTTAACTCTAATAACACTCCACCAAGCGTCTGAAACTCACCCGAGCCCTGGAGGCTCCAAAACAAACATCAACACAAGTCAATAAACTTCACACAAACTCGCTCGCATGATTAAAACACAAAAATAACATCTAAAACTACCAACGGAACACTAAAATGCATGATTTTCAAAGAAATTTGCATAAAACTTCTAGAATTACATTTAAGCGTCCGAATCCTATCAAATGAACTCCAAACGACACCAAATTTTACAGACAAAATCTAAATACTATAACGAAACCTATTTCAAGTCCAAAATCAATTTTCGAGCTCGATAGCTAAAAGTCAACCTACGGTAAAACTTTTCAACTTTAAATTACCAAATTTCGGCAAATCAACATTAATCAACCTATGAACTTCCAAAATCAATTTTGGGCATACGCCCAAGTCCAAAATCACGATACGAAGTTTTCGGAGCCATAGAAATATAGTTTTGGGGTCGTCTTAACAAAAGTCAAAGTTTGATCAGCATTTTCAAACTAAAGCTTCTATGTAAAGAATCAGGGGTCCAAACCAACGCAAAAGCTTCAAAGAACAAAACTAACCGACCTCGCAAGTCATAATGGCATAAACACACATGTGTGAAGCAATAAAAGGGGTAATGGGTCGCAAATACACAAAATGAATGATCGGGTCGTCACATGTTCCGATTGCTGACTCGGTCGATGCCAATTCATAGGATGCTATCAATATCAAACATACCAACTCAGCCCGATAACAGCATTCACGAGGCACCTCATCCATTGGCTCATGGCGCACCCGAAGGGGGAGGTCATGGAGTTAGCCTACGTTTGATTTTTGAGATGTTGCAAGCTCAGCAAGATGCCATAGTAGATCTGCAGAGTGAAAATCACACACAATGTGGCTTAACCTGAATGGGTTTGAGAAGACACTCGAAGGGAAGAACGGATTGTCACAGAACCTGACGGATCATTACAGAGGGAAACAACATAGGTGATAAAAATGCATGAGCCACTAACAAAGAGGGTGGAATCCAGCGAAAAAGATGATAAAGGCGAATGACCAGAAAATGGGAACTTACAACTCGATGGTTGACAAAATCCCAGAAGCGCCTCCAATATTAAAGGCACTAGATTAAAATATGTTCATTCAGAAACCTTTTCTCCCGAGCCCGGCACCAAAACGAATTCCAAAAAGGTTCTGAAAGCCCTATATTCCCAAATATAGCGGGACAACACATCCAAATGAGCATATGACTGCCTACACATGTGCAATAAAAGACAATGACATCGAGGATGATGAAATCCAGACGGTGTTGCTGAAATATTTGGGGAAACCTTGCCCAAGAGAGCAATGGTATGTTATCATAACTTACCTCAAAATTCTATTGATTTATTTGCTATCCTTGCAGATGCCATTTTCAAAGCCCAAGCCAGTATTACTAAAGTTCATACAAGGAAATTTGACGTGTTCAAAGTAAAGCAAAGGAACAACAAGATACTTAGGGAATTCGTGTCGAGATTCTAGATGGAACGAATGGACACGCCCCTGGTTGCAGATGGTTGGGTCGTTCAGGCATTTACTCATGAGCTCAACCCCTAAAGTTCGATTGTGTTTCAATAATTAAAGTAAAATTAGGTAGAGTACCCAACGGTTACTTGGGCCGATGTCCTGAACAGATATCAGTCAAAGATCAAAGTCGAGGACAACCAACTAGGGGCTCCCTCGGGGTCGGGTTATCCAAATAGAGAAAACGACAAGACTAAAATGATGGTGGATGTGTAGTTGAGGCCACCCGAGACGGATACTGAAAGTACAAGAGAGGGGGTGAATTGTATATTATTAATCTTAATCTCTATTAGTTGACAGGTTTTTGAATTAGTCGACTGGATGCAATAACGTAGCAGTTATAATAGCAGAATGGAGAAGTGCAGAAAGTAAGTGCAGGAATTAAAGACACCGAAATTTTATACTGGTTCGGATTCAATGTGAATCCTAGTCCAGTCCCCTTGGGTTGCAAGGGAGTTCTCTTTAGCAAATGTGTTTCTTCGAGTACAATGACGTGATAGCTCAGTTCCTATAACACTCGTCTCTTTTGATACAATGCCTCACCGGTGTTATATTCTCCTCTTTCTCTGACTTGTTACACAGCAGGTCTCAAAGAACTACAATGTTTGTTTGTAGTAGAATAAAGAGAGGATTTTTGGTTCGATCAAAGTATAACTCGTCTAAGGCTGGATGCTTAGTATAAATACTTAGGTGAAATCCTCTTTACGACGAGATTTGACAACCCAAGGATTTGATCCTTGGAATGAGGTTGATTCTTTCCAAGAATAATATTGCTAGCCGTTGCTCTTCATTGATAAGAGAGAGATTGATCGAAATTGATCGCTTTCCTTCTACAGTTGTTGATGATAAGGATTTACTCCTTTATTGTTGGTCCTTCCACAATTGGCAGCTCAGCTAATTTTCTTTTCAGAATCCGGATTGAATATGCTGGCCTTGATTGTTGCCTTAAGTTTAGGTTTGCAAAGATTCTTTCCATCGCAGTTCTCCATGATCTTTGCTAATTGATTTGTAATCTTTGCAGATTGACTTCTTTCCTTAAGCATCCAGATTGACTTCAGCAATCTCGTAGTAACTTCTTGATTCTTTAATCTTCTCTAATTGATTTCCTGCATAGATATATTATTTGCATCATTAAAATTAGATCTAACAGGTACCAGTCATACAACTCAAATAGAAGGGGAAACAGACCTAATCTCTATTCGACCAAGAACGATAAAAAATGACTAGGGTCCAAGCAACCAAGGGTTGGTGAGTATAAATGGTTTCAATAGACCACTCGGATTCAGGGATGCCCCGAGGCTATCAGAATATAACTTCAACGTGGATGCAGCAACTGTAGTGTCAGCCATCGATCACGTTGAGGAGACCAGGTGGGCGAGGCCACTATAGTATGATCCTACACAAAGGTATCACAATTTGATAAATATCATGGTACTCACGGACACGGAACCGAGGAATGCGGCAGATAAGGGAATAAGTGGCTCGTTTATTCAATTATGGGCACCTTTGGGAATTCTTGACTGAACGGGCTAAACGCCATTTCAAGAACAGGGATGCAAAAAAATTGATCGAGCAGTAAGAACCTCAATATGTGATTAACATGATTATTGAAGGAGTTGGCGTTCCACAAGGACCGATGATAAAATGCACCGATGTTTTTATCACAAGAGAAAAACGAACTCGAGATTATGCTCCGGAGGGGTCCATATCGTTTAGTAAGGAGTAAGCGGAGGGCATCATTCAACATCCCAATGATGCATTGGTAATATCTGTACTCATTAATAAATCTTGAGTTAAGCGTGTGTTAATTGATCTAGCTTGGCCAAGATAATCCGATGGTGAGTCGTGGAACAACTGGGGCTATTGGATTAGCTTGTACTAGTAGTTCGAGTATTGAACGGGTTCAATATGGCATGCGAAACAATGAAGGGTGAGATCGCCTTACTGGTCAACACAACCGGAACTAATCACCAAATGATGTTCTATGTGATCGAGGGGGATAGACACTGTATACTGTCGACGCCCCCTTTTTCCCAAGAAATCGGGTTTACGACATTTTTTTGGAAAAGACAACTCTATTCCCGTTTGGGGAATTGGGTTTTGGAATTGAAGAGTCGCCACCTAATGATTATAGTGCATTAGGACACTTTAAGGAAGAATTTGAGATGAAGAACCAGAGTTTGGGTAAGGGCTTGAAATTATCTCGAGGGGAAGGTGTTAGGCACCCCTCAAGATCCACTAGTGTGGTTCCCGACCATGTTACAATTGTGACTTTAAGTGCAAACAACAAGTAAACAAATAGAGGTCTCAAATAGAAGGGGATTGACACATAATGTTGCAAGTGAATTGAAAATTTGGAGAAAAATAAAGAAAGCAGAAATTTTGAGGAAATAGTTTAAACAATTCTGAAAATAAACATAAACATGTAAAGGGAAAGGGGGTCCTAGGTTTATAAATAATATGGATCACCCCACACAACACCCGGTAACCGTTTATACACGTGGTGTTATCGCGTGGTCATCATATCCATATCTACCCTTCCCACCCCATTAAGGTATTAAAGCGCGGAATGTCTCGTTACTTATTGCATGCTAGTACCCGGCCCAATCCTATCAGTCCCGGAGGCATTTGGACTAACTAGTCCTAATGGGAGAGGGGTTTGGGGCCTTTTGGAGAGTTTTCAAAGGACAAAATACTAAGGCGTCAATCAAAACACATAATGCAAGTAAGGGGGAAATCAAATAAGCAGGTAGGGCTCACATAAGCCTCCTAAAATCAGATAAAGCCATAGAGTTTAGCATGTCTTGCACGTACAGGTTTAGTCTTAAATTAATTTAAAGCGATGAGCGGACTGATTCAACACATATTTTTAGATAGGAAGTCTGCGATAGGCTTACTCGAATGCAGTTGTCTAAGACTAATCCAGTTGATTAGTTAAACCTTTTTTTGTATATGTGTTGGGTAGAACTACTGATTTTAAAACACAAGCTGATTTGAAAAGAAAATTTCAGAGTAACAAAAAGTTTCAGAAAAGGGTACGTAGTTTAACAACTAAACGAGTTCCAGAATGTAGATCGGTTGGGAAATGTATACCAGAGTTCATGCGAGTAGGTTTAGAAAGAAAAGTCGTTTGTTTTAGTAAAATCAACACTATTTTGAATAAGTGAGACAATTTTTTTGGTTTCGAAATCCCTATAGGCATGCTTTCTATACGTGATACCTTTTTAAAAACTAATGGAAGCCTTGTAAATCAAGATATCTACATATGCCATTTTATTATCAAACCTATCTGTTTGCCTAATGATGTTATTATATGCAGAGATGCAAACCCCTATAGGCATGGTATCTACATGCGTAGCTGAAGAATTCAGAAGTTAAATCCTATAGACATGCTTTCTACGTATGAAATTGCACAAATTAGAGACAAAATCCTATAGGCATATTTTCTACCCTTTGTGCATAAAAGTAACCCCTCCCTTTTTAACTAAATCCCCATGAGTTTATACAATTTATTACAGACCAGTAGAACAAAACTGAAATTAAAAGTACATCAGAAGCTATCAGCTACATCCGAGCATCCTAATTCAAACTTAGTATCTAATAATATGAGATTGAACCACTTCCGAGATCAAGATTTCCAAAGCCTTCTCTTATCTAGGGTGTTTCAGAGATCCAAGGGGTTTCAGGAACCCCAAGCAGTGCTTACACCCAAGATATTAATTATAATGAGTTATAGTGCAGTGTGGAAGAGCCAACCCTTAGGTGTTCAAGTTCAGAGGGAGCTCAGGGGTCCCAAAGCAAGGCTCACAAGAGAGGGGCAAAACTTAAATTCTGAGAATGAGTTCAAGTGCAATAGAGAGGGGAGAGGAATGCCAAGGCCGGCTGGTGGTCATACCTAACCATGAGGTAGGCTGGCACACCCCTGACCAAGCCTGTTCAACCAGCAAATAAGAGCACAGACCTATTGAAGGTCAGACTATGGTCTAGACAGTGATTAGGACACTGCCAGACCAAGGTCTTAAGCTCATGATACATATAAAAGGGAAAGGGGAATGGGAATTGAAAGAGTTTAGGACTCAGGGAGTCCAGTCCATATATATGAACAACAATGTCAAGTGTTGTCATGTTTCTGAACCATAACTCAACATACAAAGGGATTGGGGATAGGGATTCATGTAGGAGCATAGCAAAGAGACAAACCAACTTGCAAAATTTACATTATGGAAGCAGTAAACCTAATAAAGAATGAACTGGAGAATAAACACATAGGGGAGTGGCAGAAATTAAACAAAGGTAACATACCAGTTGCAGAAGAAGCAAGCAAAGAGAAGCAGGATACTTTCAAACCAAGCCACAATCAAAAGAACCTTAAGCTTATGAGTACAGAGAACTCGAATATTTTTTAAAGAAAATCTGAGTATATTTTGAGAGAAGAAGTGATGACTTGTTCATGTTCCCCCTCTCCCTTGAAAGGGAGAAGTACAGGTATTTATAGTTTTGAAAACGAGTAGAAAACAAGGTAACAAATACAATTTCAACACAAACATGGAAATAATCATAGTCAAAATCAATTAACACAGGTTTTCCCTTTAATCAAGGGATTACTGCGCAACGCGCACTTAACAGGATTAATATAAGGAAAGAAAATCAATTTGTAAGCAGAATGATTGTTGCCATAAAAGGAGCGGTAAAACCATATAGTAGGGAATTAAGTCTAAATACAAGAGTGTACTTATTTTGGAAAGGATCTGGTAAGGCCAAACAAAGAAGGAGAATCAATTAATCCTTAACGGGCGAGTAAAAAAAATCAGAACTGCACAAGGAAAAGTTTTGAAAATCAATCACGAATTTGAAAATCAGTCACAGAAGGGACTCAGTATATAAATGAGGTGCACAAGTAATAGACATGTGAGGCCAAGCTATGGCAAGGAGAGGTAGCATACAGTAATAGCATGATATTCATGTAGGTCAAATTTTGTTGGCTTAGTAAGAGAGAAAAGATCAGAAGCATGCAAAAGGTTAGGTGAAAACCTTTCTGAAAACATAATCGAGTTTGACAGATAGTAAGAGAGCAGAATCAAAAAAATCACACAAAGAGATGTTGAAACCTTCAAATAAAGTAGAACAATTTCAAATAGGAGAATCACACAAGTAAACTTCAGGAACTTGAGTAAACCCCGAAGAAACTAGGGTTTTTTCGAAATCAATCGAGTTTAGAGGCGATAAATAAGTAAAACAAACAAACAGTCTCAGAAGCTCGAATAAACCCCCAAAATTAGGGTTTTCGACACTAATCAAGTGCAAACAAAGTAAATCAAACAGATAGACTCAGAAACTCAAACAAATCTCCAAAAATTAGGTTTTCAACACCAATCAAACTTATAGATGATAAACAAATGAATCGAACAAAATATTAACAAACTGACTCACAAACCCTAGTTTGAAATCAAAAGATTTTAAAAATGAAAATCGGGGAAAACATTTAAAACATCACATATAGCACAGATCGAGCACAGATCCGAACAAATAAACGAAAAAGAACCTCGAATAGGCTAGGGTTTCTGAGAACCCTAGAAACGAGAAAGGCTTGGAAGAGACAAGATCAGATCCGGAGTCGATAAGGTCGGAATCAGGCTTAGGAGGCTAAGACACGCCGGAGCAAGGCAGGAGATGGCTGGAAACGTCGAATCGATGAAGGTCTGAGCGAGGACCTTCGAGGTCTGGCCTCGAACCTTCAGGTATCAAGCACGTGACAGCAGTAGGGGGTGAGAATAGGTCGTCCATGGTTAGAACAACCATAGATTCCAGTGGATTTGGGGTTGGAGGTGGCAGAGAGCGATTAGGGTTTCGAGAGAGCTCGAGAGCGTTTGAGAGAAGAGAGGAGTTAGAGGCGGGGCTTCTGAAAGAATGTGGTAGGGCTTAGGGGTCGTTTGGAATTAAAAAGGAAAGAAGAGATTTGGGTCGTTGATCAAAATGATCAATGGCTCGGATTTTAAAAAGAAAACGGGCGGGTTTGGGCGATTGGATCAAATAATCGGGTTTAAATTGATTTGGGGATGGGATTAGGTTGAATTGGGGTGCAAATTGGGCTGTAATTGAAATGAAATTGAGGCCAGATTTTATATAGCCACTTTTCCCCCGTTTTATTTTATAAAAATAGCAATGATGGTTTATAAATAAATTAAAAAAATACTGAGTAAACAAATATTACATAAATATTAACTTAAAAATACTGGAACTAATTTTGTAATTATGAAATGCTATTAATCACAAAACAGGCTATAATTGCAACTATATGCAATTTAGCTTTAAAAATACCAGATAAATTTGTAAAAATATGCAAAAGTTACCTTAATTATATTTTGGTGCAAATATGAGAATAAAAATAAATTATTCGCCAAAATGATAATTTTGGAAATAATTGTTGGATTTTGTTGTATTAAAATAGGCAATGAATTTGTTTAAAAATCATTAAAAGTGCCAGAACTCTTGGGTGTGCTTATATATGCACATATATGCTATTTTGGAAGTATTTTGAGTATAAAATTACTAGGGAAAAATTGGGTATCAACATATACGGGGAGCAATAGTCCGCACAGGAGATGTTTGTCGTCGAAAAGAGGTGATTCCAGTTTCCGCGGTCACAACATCAAAAAACAAAGGACTGATCGAAGAGAAAGGTACCAAATAGCATTCACAGGTCTCGAACTTGACCGAGCTGGGAAAACAGGAGGAGCTTCTAACAATTGAAGAAGATGATTTTGGGGTACCGAGATCCTTCGTAGCGCCCTATGACTCTGATGCCACCAAGATAATGATTGAGGAACTGGATCAAATCATATTGTTCGAGCACCTGCCAGATAGAAAGTTATAAGTGCGCACTGGGCTAACCCCTATGCTTAGGAAAAAAACTCATTGAATTTCTTAAAGATAATGTTGATTGATTTGTCTTGTCCCACTTAGACATGACACGAATCTCACCGGAGATAACAACTTATTTCATAACTAAGTTCGGCACTTATTGTTATAACGTGATGCCATTTGGGTTAAAAAATGTTGGTGCCACATATCAGTGCGTAGTTAACCGAATGTTTGAGGAACAATTAAGAAAATCATGGAGGCTTATATTAATGATATGTTAGTTATGTCCCTGCCGGCAAAGGACCATTTGAAATATTTGTTGGAAACCTTCGACATACAAAGGGAATACAACATGAAGCTGAACTCGAAAAAAATGTGCTTTCGAAGTCGGTTCAGGCAAGTTCCTCGGTTTCATGGTATCTAACCAAGGAATTTAGATCAACCCGGATAAGATAAATGCCATAGAAGATATCACCGTGGTTGACAACGTCAAGGATGTGCAAAGGCTAACCGAGCAGATAGCCATGTTGGGTCGACTTATTTCTAGGTTGTCGGATAAAGGCCACCATTTTTTCTCGATACTGAGGAAAAAGAGCGACTTCTCTTGGACTCCGGAGTTCCATAAGGCTTTAGAAGAACTAAACAATACTTATCAAGCCCTCCTTTCTTGCGCACCCCGAAAGCGAACGAGCAGCTGGACCTTTACTTGGTAGTATCCGAGGTAGCGGTAAGTGGTGTCCTGGTTTGGGAAGAAGGTACTCAATTTCCTATCTATTATGTTAGTAGAGCCCTAGGTGATGCCAAAATGAGGTATCCACACCTAGAAAAGTTAGCGTTTGCCTTGCTAAGCGCTTCTAGGGAACTAAAACCATATTTCCAATGTTACTTTATATGTTTCATGACCTCGTACCCTCTTAGAAATATTACACATAAACCGAAACTCTTAGGCCGGCTAGCAAAATGGGCCGTAGAGATTAGCGGGTAGGATATTGAGTACAAGCCCCAAACATCTATAAAGTCTCAGATATTGGCAGACTTCGTGGCTGATTTCACACCGACTTTGATCCTTGAGGTCGATTAAGAATTATTACTCGCCTCGGGGACTATCTTGGGGGGCTAGACCCTATTCATGAATGGTGGCTTCTAATGCAAAGGTGGGATCGTACTAAAACCCCCATGGATACCATAATAAGGCAATCAATTAGAACTATGAAGCTGACCAACAATGAAGAAGAGTATGACGCTACGATTGCGCAGGTCTATAGCTGGCTAAAAGCCTGGGGACTGAGGTGTTCGAAGCCAAGTGTGATTCCCTCCTTGTTGTTAACCAAGTTAACAGGACGTTAGAAGTCAAATAAAAATGGATGCGTAGATACTTGGATAAATTACAAGTAGTGTTACATCGGTTCAAATAATGGACGTTACAACATATGCCTCGAGACCAAAACAGCAAGCCCTATGCGTTGGCTAATTTAGGATCATCAATGGACTCCTATGAAATCAACACCGGAATGTTAGTGCAATTGATGAGCTCAGTGATAGAATCCGTTCACGCCAAGGTAAACTCAACGAGTTTGACTTGGGATTGGAAAAACAAATATGTGGACTACCTTTGGAAGGGGAAACTACCATCGGATCCTAACGAATTGAGGGCCCTTGAACTAAAGCTACCAGGTTTTGCTTAGTTGAAGGCCAACTGTACCAAAGGTCATTTTAGGATCGTTACCAGGATGGTTGGGGACTGAGGGGACCGCCTACATAATGAGGGAAGTCTAGGAGGGAACTTGCGAAAACCATTCAGGAGCGGAATCGCTGGTTCGGAAATGATCAGGGATGGGTATTATTGGAACGAAATGGAAAAGGATGCAAAAGACTTTGTTAAAAGATGCGATGAATGTTGAAGGCATGCCCCGATTATATACCAACTGGGGGAGCTGCTTACACGGTCCTTTCCCATTGGCCATTCATAATGTGGGAAATGGATACCGTAGGACCTTTACCATGGGCACCCAGTAAAGCTCAGTACAACTTGCTCATGACCGATTTCTTCTCCAAATGGGTTGAAGCACAGACATTTGAGAAAGTTAGAGAAAAAGAGGTTATCAACTTCATATGGGACCATATAATTTGCCGGTTCGGGATACCAACCAAAATTACATTTGACAATGTGAGATAATTCATCCGCAGCAAAGTCAATAAGTTCTTTGAAGACCATAAAATTCAAAAGATTTTGTCGACCCCTTTTCACGCGAGCGCGAACAGCCAGGCGGATTCGACAAATAAAACCATACTGTAGAATATGAAGAAAATGTTGATTGACTCGAAACAAAAAAAGAAAGAAATTCTGCCGAAGTCCTTTGGGCGTATCGAACAACTTTGAGGTTGAGTACCGGTGAAACACCATTTTCTCTAGTCTACGGCGTAGAAGCTTTGATTGTGGTAGCAGTAGGGGAACTGAGCTTATGGTTCTGAAAGGCGAGAAGCCGCCCTCGTCCGGTTAGGAGCTCAAAAGCAATGAATTGTTAGATATTACAACTGGAGAGAAAACCTTCGACACTTCCAAGTTGGGGACTTAGTATTGAAGAAAGTCACACTACACACCAAGAACCCGAATGACGGGAAACTAGGCCCGAACTGGGAAGGGCCATATAGAGTCACAAGTTTAACCAAAAAAAGCTCGTACCAGCTTGAGTCTGAAAATGGCATAAACTACAAAACAACTTGAATGTGGCACACTTGAAACGGTACTACTACTGAGTTACGAAGTTGAGTTCATGAATTAAGTCTGAAAGCACGTGTTGCGCACTTTTTCACTTCGACCAATTTTTTCTCGAAGTGGGTTTTACGGAAAGGTTTTTAACGAGGAAATAGTAAGCATACTACTCTAGGTTTGAAGACATGTCTAGGATCCGGGATTAGGGACTGCCCGCATCGGATCAGTATTACTCGAAGCCCTCAAAATCCGACCTCAAGTACTAGGGGACTATCACACCCCGAACCATGTTTCAAATATCTGAGTGCGGATTTCGGAGACAAGTTTATTCGACATAAAAAGCCATGTCTTGAATAATAGGATTTATTTTAAGGGTCAAGCGATCAGATGAATCGTGCCTAGATTGTTCATTCACTCTATGGAGGATAATTTTGTATCTTCGAGTATTTTCACTACATTTGAAGTAATAAAGTGAAAAATTTCACCTTTTAGTGTTATCTCTATGTCACTTGGAATAAATAATGGGTTCAAAACTTTCTAAGCCTTCGGGCCATCATCAATTGGAGGCATGAAGCCCCAAAGGAAGTAAGAGTCCACAAGACTGTGTCCAATCGTGTAAAGACCCCTCAGCCTACGGGTCACCCCCAAACAAGGGATTGCCTTCGCGTGTTAAGATTAGGAAAATTGGGTTACTAAATCTTGAGGGCACCAAGCCAACAAGGCGGGGCCTAGATACTAAAGGCTACGACCAACTTAAGGGACAAAGCCATTGGAGCTTCAACCCCGATATTCAAACAATTCGAAGACATTTGAATTCGTATGCGTAAAAAGTAAGGTCCTTACACATTTCAAATCTATAAAAATATGTTTGATCAGATCAAATCAATCGGTCTCGAATTATGTCCATGAATAGAGCCAGCTTCGGCGAAGATAAACTGTGTCCAGATAAATCACTCGAATACTTAATAAAGGCTTCGTTTCATTTTCTATTGGATCCTCCAAAGTCAAAAAAAAAAAAACTCGAAGTCATTACGTCACCCAGGCCCTATACGCGCTTTGTAAGTTGAAAAATCTAAGCAATGTCAAATTCTATGCTAAGCCATTGATGATGTATTAAATTTGAGACACATGCTATAAAGGGACACAAAATGTAGCCGAAGGGTAATTTCATATATATGTATTCACCAAAAGGTATTTACGGAGGCACGAGAAAAATGGCCCTAAAGTACCAAACGTACAAATACAAGAAAAGATAAAAATAAGCTAAGGCATTTCCCGTCTAGTCTTCATCAGAGCCTAGCTCGCTATTCGAACCATCGGGCTAGCACCTCACTTCGGCCTCGGCTTCGAGCCTCTTGGCCTCTTCGTTCTCGGCTGCTAAGTCGACCCCGTGGGCTTGGATCTCCTCGAGAGTCCCCCTCTGATATAGTCACACCATGTACTCAGCCTTCATTATAGTATTAGCTAAGGCTATCTTGACATCAATCTTATACTGGGCCAACATGTCCTGGGCTTCCGATACCTCCTTCGAAGCAACCTCCAATTTAGACTTCAGCACGGTGTACTCTTGGCGAAGAGCATCACGCTTCGCTACAACCGAGTTGAGTTGTGCCTGGAGCTCCTCATTCACCCGAGCCCATTTGTCAGCCTTCTCTTCCGTCACTTGGAGCTATACCCTGGTTGACACCAAGTCTTCCTTGGTGGCATCCCGCTCCAATGCTAAGCAGTCCATTTTGCCCCTCAGTTCGTCGGCTGAAGCCTTAACCTCATCCATTTTGGACCTAAGTTGGTCGATTAGAGTTATTTTCTCTTGGATCAGTGAGGTTGCAGCATTAGCGTTTTTATTTAAACTCTCGTTAGCGATCTTGAGCACTCTTACCTTTTTAATCGGAAGGGCATGGTCATGTTTCGCCTTCGAGGCATTTTTTTGGGCTTTCTCCATTTCGGCTTGGAGGACAAAGCGGTCGACCATGTCCCTAAGGACAACATCCTTTTGCTCAAAGGAAGCTTTATACATCTCTGTTTGCCAAACCTTCTCCTTGAGCTCGAATTCGAGGTGAATCACCTCCACTATGGACTAGTGAAAGCTGTTATGATGAAGCACCAAGGTTTGAGATATAATGAAAGAAAAATTGTTAAAATAGCATTAGGAAAATAGAACTCTTCAATATGAATGGAGATGAAGGTATACCCTATTCAACGCTTGCTAAGCCTCGTTGAAAATACATTGCCCATCTCCCTCGTTCATCTTCACTTGGTCTTCTTCTATTACCATGGAACAGAGCTTGCTGGCCACTATGACTGGCTCAGATAACATTCTTGTATCCTTTGATAATGTGAACATTACCGTCTTCTTCCGTACAGGGTCCACACTCGGAGCGGAAAACTACTTCTCGAGCTTTGAGCATGAACCCGGCCCACTTGACGCTGGTTACACGACCTTTTTCGAGATCTCCAGGTCGACATAGCCAGAGTAATCCTCCAGCATACCGATGTCCATGCCCTTCAACAATGAGTTACAAGCTTCATCCATGGCCCGAGATGCTTCGGTCGGTTTCCCTTCATCGGCCCGAGCTTCATTTATGATAGCCTCCATATGAGGCGATGATTCCTGAACGTGGATGACATCGGCGTCTTCAGTGGTAGCCCCCCTCGGGACCGAAGGGGCTTTTTGAAAAGCAGTAGCCACTTGTTCTTCTCTATGCTCCTGAGCTAAGGAGGACTCAGCCTTTCGAGCATCCCCCTCCGGGACCCCCAACTCCAGGTCGGCATGATCGGCTCGTGAGTGACGAACTCCATGCCTCGTCATCCTCGGGAAAGTCCTTGAGTGGGAGAAGAGCCTCAAAATCTGGGACCCAGGCACCCAAAGCCCTTTTGGTGCTCTTTTTGTCCCTGAGCACAATCCTTTTCTTTTTCATAGCCTCGGCAAGAGCATCTGAGGAGTCTGGAGATTTTTCGCAGGAGCTTCGGCAGCGGGCTGCAGTTAAGCGAAGGGCTTTGTAGACGGGCTCGAGGCTACAACCTCGGTGATTTCCTAAAGTTAAGTGGTCTTAGGCAAACATGTGGAAAGAAAAGACATAGTTATAACAATAAAATAACAAAAAAAGCCTAAGAAAACATTCAACTAAGAAGGGGGGGGGGAGGGGGGACTCACCGTCAGAACGAGCCTCCCACTTGCATTTGGAGAGCATGCGCCACTCATACATGGGATAGGTGAGTTTCTTGCATATGCGCTCGACCCACTCTCAGGCGGCAGCTACACGTCAAATGAAGCAAATATTTAGAAATAAGAGTAGATACAAAACAAATGCTTTGACAAATTAAGAGGAAGTAAACTAAAGTTTTGAGTTTCGCTTCTTAGGGAACGACATGAAAACATAAGGAATGAGCTCCTCAGTCTTTATCCAAACAAACGTACCCGACCAGCCTTAGTCCATGTCCTCGTCTATGCAGAAGAAGGGAACTTTCTTTGCCCTATAGGAAAGCTTGACTAACCCCCCTCGGAAGATCAAGGTGTTGTAGACTCAAAGTAGGTGGTCAACTGTGAATTGAGGGTCCTCCGTGTTAATCGCAAAGTGACGGAGAAGGGTCACAGTCCACCAAAAGGATGGATGAAGCTTCTTGAGGCAGATTTCAACTGGACCAAACGTGAAAGGATACATGTAAAACTTAAATATTCTTCCATGTGAGTCATGATGTCCTCATCGGGACTGGGAACCACTATGTTCTTGCCCTCCGATTTGCAGTCCTCTCGGACTACTTCAAGCGTCTCCTGGGTGATGGAGCAAAGGTACCTCCACGCTTCCTCCCCTCCGTCTCCTTGTGTGGAGGCTTTCTCGACCTTAAAGTCATTATCTATGGAGCAACCTATGGGGATGAAATCTGTAAGCGGAGATCCTGAGGCTATTGCAGGAGGCGCTGCTTCGGCGGCACTGGCCGAGGAAGAAGTCGTAGGTGTAGTGTTTTGGAGTACCAATTTTGAAATCTTAGACACCCCTATCTAAGTATATAAAAGTTTGAAGGTTATTATTTTTTTGGTAAAATACACTAGGCATTTGCCTAGGGTTTGTTTATATAAAAAAGAAAACAACTAGTACAACAAAGGAGGGGGGACATGTACCTTACCTCCAAATCTATGGTGGATAAACAATTTCCTATCCAAAGGTGAAAATCAATTGAATCTTGTACAATGAGTGAAGTTAACCTATGATGAAGTGCCAATTGCCTACCCATAATTGGTAGACAATTGGGTCTACAAAAATAGTGTGAAATGAGCCTAGGTCAACTTTACGAACAAGTGAACCTAAAATAACTATGTGAGAAATTTGGGAGTACATCTTCCAAAAACAAAAGAACCTACATCTAGAATGTAGGTGTATTCTCTCTTTGAAGTATGACAAAAAATAGATGGATATACTACGACATCTCTTCAACTTAGCTTTGACAATGAGAGCATATAAAGCCAAGTTGAAGACGGTAATGACTGGCATCCCTATAGATGACTGTTCTTGCTGCCTCTGAATAGTGCAATCGAGATAAGAGATTGTGCTTAGGCTTGGTTCCTTCATCCAGGAGATAGTGAAGAAGAAGTGGACTTGCAACATCTCGAAATTGGTGTAGAAAATATACACAACATTCTTCAAGCTAGAGCTGATGCAATGTGTAAACTTCTACAGCTGAAATCTGGTAACAATAGTGGTATGATGGACAAGTAGGTTTGAGCCACAAGTTGTATTCTTGTAAGGCCCTAGCATTTGAAAGCTGAGAGTGGAGCTGCTGTAGACAAGAGTGTGTATGACATTTGAAGGATCAGAAAGACAGGCCCAAGAAAAGTGATGTATTTCCAACATATTGAGCATCTAGGATTCTAATACCACACATTGGAAATGCATCTGTTATTTGGACCTGTCAAATGTACCTACAAAAGTCAGCAAACAGACTAGTAATAAAGGAGTGCCATTGTTTTGCTTCCAGTGAATGGTTGTGGCATTACTGTAAGTAGTGCAGAGCTGCTGCAGGCTTTGGCTATTATTGTTGTTGGTCTTGTAAGTAGGTATATGATGCTTTGCTCTTAGGTTCCAGTGGCTTCTAAGAGCTTGTGTGGGGGAGTTATAGTTGGAGAGATAAGAGGGTTGTTTCTGCAGGTAGATGCTACAGATTGATGGGTGGTGGTTTATTAGTAACTGATGGCATTTGTGAAAGGAAGAGCATGTTGGTGCATAATTCTAAAGTGTGAGTTGTTGTAGATTTAGGTTTGTGCTATGGTTCCTGAAGTGGGCATTTGGATTACTGGGGTTTGTCAACTTGTTACCACCATGTTGTAGTGAGTAACATGGGAATACAGTTTTGACAAGCATATTCAAGCTTTATTCCAATGTGTTCGATGTATGTGTATGCCTTTGCAATTATGAGATACTGTGAACCTTTGAATAGCACTCAGTAGGATGAGCATTGAGAATACTAATACCACATACTAAGTGTTGGACAAATGGCTGATTATACCAGAGTGAATTGTACCTGCAACAAAGGAAGCAAAGTTAGTGAAACATTTGTTTTCTTTTTCTGTGATTATGGATGTGTGCTTTCATTTTCTTGTGGATTCTGAGTACATGTGGGATTGAATTTTAAGGTTGTTAACGAAGAGAGGTTTGAAGGTTTGATATGATGGTTTGAAGGTTTGGTAGGAAGATTTGAAGACAAGGTATGAAAGTTTGAAGATGAAATATGAAGATACGAAGATGTGAAGAATAGTCTATGAAGGTCTGAAGGATTAATGGACAGACGAAAAACTCAAGAGTAACTTGAAGTTCGAAATCAGAAAGTAAAAAAAGGAAAAATAGGAAACTGGAACTTTTATAGAGAAAAGGTAATGAATGCGTGACATTTCGAATTCGGTAACTACCAGGGATGGTCAACCAGCGAATGACGCGTGTCCTATATCAGAGCGATGTCACTGATGGGACATTTCGGTTCATCAACTTGCTCATGGTTTGCGGGAGAAGGAACCGGGATCAACTAGTCACTTCTCATCCCTTTTATAATCTACTATCCGGGAAGTGAAGGGACTATCTGTGTACGAGTAAAATTGGGGATAAAGTTACTCCTGATTTCCCGTTAAGAAGCAATGAACAATGATACTCATCACTAGCTCGAGTAAGGCCGAGGGTGCCCAAGATCGAAACCAGGAGCGGATAAAAGACATGTCGGGAATCGAGCATGGCCGAACCCAAAAAGATTCTAGCTTGAGCAATATGAAGAATCGAGGGTAAAGGAAGAAATGATTAAAGAAGACAAATGGAGAGCCGAGATATCTGCCGTCAGCTGGATGTTACGGCACGCTCAATATTGGTTGTAGATCCTGTTTTCGTGAAAGAAAAGGAAGGAAAGGATTTTTACCTTATTTAGACTTGTATTAAGGTTAACATTCACTTACTATACAAATGGGAGAATCTTTTCATTTTTTTATCATTGTTGGGACGCATACCAAAGCAATAAAGTTTATTTTTGGCTTTTAGCAATTGTTCAAGTGTTCTTCAGATGTTCATCCATTTAGTTTCAACCGATCTCTTTTCTGAGGGCTCGACTGAAGCTGATCTTTAGCATTCGAATCTAACGGCAGGCTTAATTACTTCACCACACTTGTTTAGAACGTTTTATTTCTTTTTCAATTCAGTTATTTACCGTTCTTTAATCATTCGTCTTAAGTTAACCACGTATTCTTTAAACCGCGTAAAAATTTAATGGTCATCCATTTTAAGGGTAATCACTCAACTCTGAGTTTCCAAAACCAAGTAGCCTAAACCTGCAATTCCTTTTATCTAATGTTTTCATACGGTTCTTACATATCATACCAGCTTAGAAAAGATTTTGGATCATCCTCGATTTACTTGTCTTTAATTCCTTTTTTTTAAATTAAAATAATTGTTAAATCTAATAAACTACTTTTCCGGTAAATAAACCCTAAACACAATTCAGTTTTCCAAAACCAAGCAGCCTAATCCGGAAATTCCTTAACTCCGGCGACAAATCAAATAGGAGTATCATTATGTGGCGCAATTAAAGAAACTCTCCCAACATATTCCTTCAGCCATTCAAGTTAGTACTAAAACTCTCATAGAAGCAATGAAATAATGACAACAACATAGTACTAGTAAATTTGTGGCACTTAAGTTTTAGACTTGATTTTTATTAATTTACCCTTATTCGATCTATGCCTTAGATGCTCCTAGCCCAAGTCTCACATATGATAATTTACTTTTCAAATGTGTCCTACATCATGGCCTTTTGGCCATTCCTAATCATAACATTTTATTATTAAGATTCTTTCTTGTAGATACTATAATAATGTAACGATCCGACCGGTCATTTTGAGAATTAAAGTCCCGTTGGGCGGCATAAGATCTTGAGCAGCTTCGTATTATGTGCTATAAATTGCGTGCGTGGTCGATTTCAGATATCGGATAATTCAGAGTCAATTTGGAAAAAGGATTCTAGTTTTGGGGGCTTAAGCGGTCAGAGTTGATCGGGGTTTGACTTTTGCATAAACGACTCCGGAATATGGTTTAGATGGTTCCGACATCTTCGTATGGTGATTTTGGACTTAGGCGTACATTCGGATTTGGATTTGGAGGTCCGTATGGTAATCTGAAGCATTTCGGCGAAAGTTGGAAAAAGTTGAAGTTTTAGAAGATTGTTTGACCAAGAGCTGACTTCAGTGATATCGGGGTCAGAATGCGATTTTGAGAGTTGGAACAGCTCCGTTATGTCATGTTACACCCCATGTTTTTTACATGAATGTACGTTGTAAGTCAATTGATGTAAGCTCATAAAATAATATTTGGAAGCATATAAACTAAGTTAATCATGTTACCTTGGAGGTTACAAATATTTAAGATCGTGATTATCTTTCCGTTGCTTACCCCTAACTGAATTGTTGTATCTTTTTTGTAATTTGCTAAACCTTAAAAGAAGTTTAGATATCCTATATCTTAGTTAACTTGTCCTTATTTGGAATTATTTGACTCGTGTTATCTCTCTTGTTGTGAACTGTACAGTGTGGGATCGTTGTTACAAATCATTTCTCCCTTGTTGAGCTATTCTTATTATGATTAGTATTTTTTGTTGTGTTTATTCTTTGTGAACTAGTTCTACTATTTCTTTGTGATAAAAAGCTCTTGATTTGATTTACTTGTCGTACTCCTGTGTTGTTGTCATTGTTGATGTTGTACTCAGTATGGTGATGCACGAGGTTTCTGCCGTGTAGTTGTCATTGAGATGCACGAGGTTTCTGTGGTGTAGTTGTGGTTGTGGTTGTGTTGCATGAGGTTTCTTCCGTGCTATTATTACTATTGATACATGCACATGCGGCGTGACAACGTCGGCTATATATATATGGGTTGCGCATGTGGTGAGATAAGGTGCGAATGTTATTATGCACGTGTGGCAAGACAAGGCGGGCAATTACTTCATTACTGCGCACGTGGCGAGACAAGGTGGGCTAAGTCAGGGATTGGTTTGTGATAACTTGTTATGGCCTGGGGGCATTCTTGTTGTTGATATTTGTGTAGTGGTGTACCTACTTGTGTGAGTTTTATCTTGTGAAACATTGTGGGAAGAACTTTCTTACGTGCTGTCCCTTTTCTCTATACTTACTAGCTGGCATGAACTATGTTGGAACACTTGCACAAGCATACATGTAGTTAATCACTCCTATCGATTTAAAAGGATGGATCCTGATATTGTTGAGTATTGATGCACACCCTTTTCCACTTGCCTTCTATGTGAGAATGGTTATATTACCACGAGCGTCGTCTATGCAGTACTAGTTGAAATTAGGGCACAAGATGCCAAGTGTTTAGGATTCATAAAGTGGGACCCGTGACTTGTGGATATTCTAGGATTTGGTACCTCATGATGATTATTGGATAACTCAACTAGTTCCTACCTGTTCTTGTTTTAACTATGATCACCGGATCTAGACTGTGTTCAGCTTACTTAACTGCGTTATTACTTGTTGTATTCCGCTGCTAGTTCTTATTTCTATTTGTCATTGCAAGTACCATATTAGTGTCGTCATTATGCGTAGTTTTATAGAGATATCGTGTTCTGTTAGTACTACACTTATATTTGCTCAAGATATTTGGTCCGGTAGGTGCCTTGACTATTCCTCATCACTACTCCACTGAGGTTAGTCTTGATACTCATTGGGTACCGCTGTGGTGTACTCATACTATGCTTCTGCACATTTTTATCCAGATCCAGGTATTTCGGAGTCAGTTGATCGTGCACGGGCCTTTGTTGCGGAGACTCAAGGTAAACTTGCGGATGTATTCGCATGTTTCGGAGTCACCATCTGATTTTGTACATATCTCACATCCGGTGAGAATCAGACCCGCGTAGTTCATCAGTTTTGACGCAATAGGGGAAACATGGCACTTGAAAATTTTGGCTTACGTTGAATAACCTTTCCTTTTTCAGAATTTCGGCAGAGTTTCAGGATTTTTCAAATACTTGGTTTTTCAGCATATTTTTTCCTAGCTCACTCTGGATTTCTTTTTCTTTTTTTTTCTTTTCTTTTTTGATTTTTTTTCTTTTTTTTATTCTAAAAGCCGGTCAACATGCAAGTCGAATCAAACAAATGCGCAAGTAGCATGTAAGATGCATCAGGATGGTCTTTTTAATTTGGGTACACCTGTCCTAGACGGACCCAACCCCTATGTTGAGTCCCCAAAGTCAGATGCACGTGATGCAAACAAACGTACCTACTAGGGATCCGGCATGAGGTTTTGTTATACTAGGTTTAAAACCCTCAGTGTATTGTTCTAGACCTGGCATACCCGAGCGGACAGCTCGAGCCGAGGGAGGGCAGCGTATCGGGAATACAGAAGCTTCACCGGCTTTGCAACTTGTCCGAACCTCGTTCTACAATTGGGATAAGACTCTAACAAAAAAGAAGTCACACGAAGTGCACACTTCCTAGATGATTTAGAAGACTAAGAGAGAATAGGGTTTCGTAGCAATTTATATAAAATCCAAACAATATCAAAGCGGTAAAAGCGGCATTTAGCACATTAGGCTCAACATGTGAAAATCAGATAAAACAAGCCAACTATAACAGTTATTCTAAGCTCGAATTCTTAAACCCTGAACCGAAGTTCTGGGTTTGGGTCCCCAGCAGAGTCGCCAGAGCTGTCACACCTTTTTTTTACCACCCGAGAGGGGATATAAGGGAGTTTTTCCAATTTAAGTGACATTATTTGAAATGAGATTATTTATTTATTTTTAGAGACGCCACTTGGGATAGTTTAATTGGTGTCCAAACTCACCAGTTTATTTTAAAATCCCAATTCGAGGAAGTTTTCGACTTTATTCAAAAGTCTTGCGAAACCAAAAATTCTAGATAAGGAATTCTGTTAACATGGGAGAAGGTGTTAGGCATTCCCGGATTTTGTGGTTCGAGCACGGTGGCTTAAACTATTAAAATTGGCCTATTATCCGATTTATTACACGTTTTAAACCTATTATACATTTTTAACTTTTTAGCTGCTTTTAATATTTCAGGAAAAATCAATGTTATTTAAAACACATCGTAAGCCACGCTACATGAAATGCACCCGCGGTTCACGACACGTTCTATTTAACCTTGTTGGAAATGAGAACCGGGTCACCCCCGAATTTTTTAAATTAAGTGTCATAACCATGTCACGGGAGCCGTACACGTAGCGACGACAATTTATTTAATTAACGCGCCTAAAGCAAACTACGAAGGCTTACATGAGGGTCGTGGGCTTGGGGGTTTTATTTGGCATGGCACGCCTCAAATTATTTCAAAAAAGATTTTATTATTCGAAGTTGTTATAATCGGGTTACATGAAATACACCCCTAAATTTTGGAATTACGTATCGTGACCATACCACGGAAACCGTACCCATAGCCACGATGATTTATTAATCGCACCTAAAGCAAGCTACGATGTTTACTACTTAATATGGAAACCAACCAGCTAAAGAAATATATCAAATTAAATTAAATTCATGACTCAGTTACTTAGTCATACAAGCACAAACTCATCACCCATATGAAAATCTTGGTATCCCTGCATTGGACAATAACGGGATAAAACAAAAAGCTCACGCCTGACTATAATAAACATGGAACTAATTAAAACAAGAGAATGATAACACACGGCTAATGTCATTTGAATTCCAACATTCACAAACAAAAGTGAAGAAAAATACTAAAAAAATTTAACACCCAAAGATAGGAAAGAATCGAACCTTTGTATTAAGAAGAATATCCAAATCAAATCATTAACAAAGCAGCTGTGAGATGGAATCAAAATCCAAAAATTGATAACAGAACTTGAAAAGAAAGACGATCTGGACCGCGACCGGAAAAATCCCCCGTACCGCGAACTCGACACGATCGGAACAAGGATTTTAACAAGGATGAGCTACAGGTGGAAGAGCTAATGATGGTGTCGATCCGGCCGCTGTAGCGAGAGCTGCGTCGCTATCCTCTATGCGCAGCAGATGCTGCCATCTTTCTTAGCTCTCTCCGTTTCCTCTCATGATTTTTCCTCTTTTTTAGCTAAGATTTGCTAATATTCCCTTTTGTTTTCACCTCTGTGCTCTCTCTATTTTGTCCCCTATAGAATGGAAAATCCTCATCAGAAGTTGAGCAACTTCCTATTCCGTCTTTTTCTTTTTTTTAGTCTACGCTCTAGATTTTTAATCCTTTTGTGTAGAATCGGCTAATTTCTATATAGTGTAGGGGTTAGCTCCTTTTATAGGTTTAGGTTTTTAGGGATATATTTAGGTTAAGGGGTATGGGCCTAGGAATTATGGGCTAAGTCCAAAAATTAGGCTAAAAAAAGGGTTGTCGAGCCCAAGTTTTATTTTTTCCCCGCGAACGAGACTAAAATACGATCTCATTTATTAATTAACCCTTCTTAAGTAACATAACTATTAAAATAAGACTCACCGTTAAAACAAAACTATTTTTGGTATTTTTCAAGATTAAAAATGACTACAAAATATTAATGAAACTATTTTTTTTTGTAATTTTCGTTTTCTTGTAATAAATAAAGTAAAAGAGTAAAAATTAGTTGAAATAACTACATTAGGCCTAAATTAAAAATCTCCGTGCTAAAATATAAAAAATCTTGGGGAGGGTCAAAAATCACATGTCTACAGCTAGCTTCGCTCGAACGCCAGCTTCGAGGTGCAAAGGAGGAGAACCTAGCTCGGGGCCTCGAAATTGAAGAGCTTAAAGCCAAATTTGCTGCTGCGCTGGCCAAGGCCAAATCCGATGCTGCGGCAATTATGAATTCGTATCGAGCCGATGCCGATGCAGCTAATGCTCGGGCAAATGAGATCTCTTCTATGGCGGAGGCTAAGTTATCAAGTGCCCTTGACCATGCTAGGCGACAATCTCGGAGGATGACCCTCGAGGAGATACATGCTTGCGGCTTCGATCTTTCAGCCGATATTGAAGCGGAGAAGATTTTGGAAGAAGAGGCGGCCGTTATTCTTTCCGATGAAGATGATTCAACCAGTGTCTCAGAGAGTGAAGGAGACGGGGATGAAGTCCCCGAAGGCAAGGCTTCCGAAGATGTGAATCCTGAAGATGCAGCTGCTAAGGATTTGACCCCGAAGTAGTTTTAGGTTACTTTATTTTGTTTCCTTGTAAGCTTTCCTTGTGTAAATATTTCCTGCAATCATCTTTTGGA